>NC_024512.1:671998-846040 GCF_000001215.4 Drosophila melanogaster | reverse complement strand
GAATTCTCTAGTGATATTTATGTATTTATTAGATTTATTTGATTTGATTCAAGAAATGATTATATAAACAAGAGCGAAATCTGAACGATATTTATATTTGAATATAGCTTAAAAATAGAAATAAAAAATATATATAATATTACAAAATATATTTCAATTATGACTATATTATAATAACTGTCGTTAGAATATTCAGCTGGCTACGTGTGAAAAATTAGAGTACACATTGTCTAGTAGACATCGATTCTTAGGTGTAAAGGTTGGGATTCATCATACAGATTCTAAAGATATAGACGCAGCGCCACACCCACATCCCGCACAAAACTGTCACTTTAAAAAATTTTTTGATATTTATTTTATTAGTCTTGTAAATTTCTATTTATTTCACAAACATTTTATTGTCACGCCCACTTTAACGCTCTCAAGCACTTTGGAACAATTGTCTCGTTGCTGTTTGGGTTATAATTTTTATGATACGCATTTTTAAAAATTGATAAGTCTCTATGTAAATTACGGTAGTGTGATTTAGAAAATATTTTATTATAATTTTTTTTCTTTTCTGTAGAGTTATTTTGGTGTATTTTATGATGATTTTAGTTTGAAATATTTTTATATATCTTTATAGTGACATATTCATAAGTCCCTAAGACTTAAGAACATGCCTACATACTAATACACACAACATGTACACCCCAATACAACATACACCACTCCGGATGTACCCTGATACCAGATAAGAATAAGATTGTATGATTCTCGAGAATGGAAAAAAAACCCAATTCTAGTTAAGTCACCCACTGGTAGACTAAACATCCGTCCCCTAATTTAAACAATTCCCTGCTTAAGCCCTCACCCCATCGTCACGTTCCCACGTTCAAAGCTTGGACTCGCAATCCCGAAAAAGAAAAGTATCGATTTCAATAAACAGAGCAAATGCACTTGAATCCAAGAGAAACGCAAAGCTTTTTCTCTTCACGATCAGAATACTAATGTCTAAAGTCCATATTAGAAAAGCTCGATACCGAGGCTTGAACGTCAATCAAATCAGAATAATTATCAGAGTTCAGTTTGAGACCTAATTGTAAAAGGTCGGTGTTCTTCTCAAATAAAAAGTTTTATAATCATTTAGTGAAATAAATATTATATGTTTTCACTTATAAATATTGCAAGAATTTAATTGGCGCAGTCGGTAGGATCCAATAAAATAAAAGAGTCCTTTTAGTACGGTACTGATCAACTGAAGGATATGCTATACGACTAGCTGTCCAAGAACAGCGAATTAAAATAGTGATTCGTAACCATTTTAGAGATCCGCAAAAGATTCTACGTGAAAGTAATATTCAAAATAAAATCCCGTGCGGTGGGAAACAAAAATTAATTAAAATTTTTTAATTCCGAAAAAACCAAACTTAAACAAAATGTAAACCAAGTTTGAAACAAACTTAAAACTAAAAACCAAAAAAAAAAAAACTCCTGAAAATAAAAGACATCATGGCAGTCCCGCAACTCTCAGAACATCTAAGCCAACTACTAAACCAAATCAAAGAACTGAATTATTATGATGGCGCACCTGGCAAATTATCTGGATTCGTTAACCAAGTGGAACAATTGCTTAATTTGTACCCAACACAGGATGCCAGACAGGCACATGTCATATATGGAGCCTTAGAAGTCGTAACCCAGGAAAAAGCTAACACATGGCTGGACATGAAGAAAGCATTGGCAATGGCATTCAAAGACCATAGACCTTATGTAACACTCATCAGACAATTAGAAGACACATCATACCCAGGAAGTATCTGTAAGTTTATAGAAAAACTAGAATCACAATACTGGATTATGTTCGATAAGTTAGAATTAGAAAGTGACCCCGTTGATGAATCGAATTATACCGAAATGTTAAACAAAACAGTTAAATCAGTAATATATCGAAAACTGCCGGATAGAATTTATATGTCATTGGCACGAAACGGTATTGGCACCATTTATAAATTAATACAAGCATCAATGGAACTAGGCCTTTATGATGCTATTCCAGAAAATCACCATTCTAATAGAACAGAAATGAACAAACGTAGGAACAGGGGGAACAATAATCAAAATAATAATCAAAAATATTACAATAATAGAAATCACAACTACAGTAATTATTAACTTAGCACGAATCAGATTCATAATACACAACCACCTCAAAATTCGACTCAACCTATGACAAATCAAAACCAGTATTCCCCGCGTTTCATACCGAATAATCATATTATTATGATTATTATTATTATGCATTTAGACTAGACTTAACACAAGCTCAGCAGAACAACCCACTTAACTTCCAACCTTCGACATCAAATAATATTAACAGACAAGGGCCAGTAAAAAGACAACGCGAGAGTCAGAGTGACCAAAGCAGGATGGATGTAAATTTTCACCAAGCTGTCTCGGAAACTCAAATGATAGAAAAGGACGCACAAGTCCCTATGTAAAAATAAGTCACTATAATAAATATTACAAATGAATGATCGATACAGGATCATAAATTAATATCATAAGAGAAAATATCGAGAATTTAGAAGAAAAGGAAGAAAACCTAACAGTGTATACTGTTAAGGAACCAATAACACTAAAGAAAAGTATAATAATAAAAAATACCTCAGTATGTCCGTCTGCTTAAAAATTCTATATTCACAAATTTTCTGATTTCCTGTTAGGTCGAAAGAATCTAGAAGATACAAAAGCTAAAAACGAAATAGTGGGGAACTCTAGCCTCAAAAGTAGTTAAATATCTCTATGAAGAAAAGAATGGCGAGACCGCATCCAAATGCCTTGACCCACAACAAAAGAATGATTCCGCTCCAGTGGACAGAATCAAACCAAAAATGCAAAAGGTTAAGAACCTTAAACTAAAGAATCAACAGCAGAAGAAGGAGACTGCATTACCAAAGTGCCTCATTTTAAATGTTGGTAAAGACACAGTGGACAATGATGTAACAGATCTCGATCCCATGTCCTTTGACAACGAGTTACGCGAATGTAACGAGTATAGACTCGAACACTTAAATGTAGAGGAAGTTGAATGTTTAAAGAAGGTCCTATACGAATATAAAAACATTCAGTACAAAGAGGGCGAAAATTTGACCTTCACCAGTACTATTAAACATGTCATCCAGACTCAACACGAAGACCCAGTATACCCTACAAGTACCCCCAAAGCGTTGACCAAGAAGTCAACAAACAAATTAAAGAAATGATAGAACAAGGGATTGTTCGCAAATCGAAGTCCCCTTACTGTTCTCCTATTTGGGTGGTCCCCAAGAAGGCAGACGCCTCTGGGAAACAAAAATTCAGGTTGATTACAGGAATCTAAATGAGATAACTGTTAACGATAAATTTCCCATTCCCCGAATTGATGAGATACTGGATAAATTAGGTAGATGCCAATACTTTACAACCATAGATCTAGCTAAGGATGTTCATCAAATCCAGATGGATGGAAATTCTATTGCAAAAACAGCTTTTTCAACTAAGCATGGGCATTATGAATATACTCGTATGCCTTTTGGTTTAAAAAACGCTCCAGCTACTTTTCAGAGATGCATGAATAATGTTCTGGATGATTTAATCTACAAAGATTGCTTAGTCTATTTAGACGATATTATTGTTTATTCCACTTCATTGGAAGAACACATTTCATCCTAAAAGAAAGTCTTTGGAAAACTGAGAGGAGCTAATTTGAAATTGCAGGTAGATAAATGTGAATTCATGAAAAAAGAAACTGAATTCCTAGGACAAATCGTCACAACAAGTGGCATCAAACCAAATCCAAATAAAACCAAAGCAATTACAAATTTTCTATTACCCAAGACACCTAAGCAAATAAAATAATTTTTGGGATTATGTGGATTCTATCGCAAGTTTATTCCTAACTTTGCCAAAATAGTTAAACCCATGACCCTCAAATTAAAGAAAGGTGCTATAATAGACACAAAATGTAAAGAATACATCGAATCATTTGAAAAATTAAAAGTTTTGATAACTTCAGACCCGATATAAATCTATCCTGATTTTTCAAAACCTTTTTCTCTGACAACTGATGCTAGTAATGTAGCTATTGTTGCAGTGTTATCACAGAATCACAAGCCCATTTGTTATGCCAGTAGAACGCTAAACGTTATCACAAGCCACTAGTATGACTCAACAACATCTAAGAACCAAAAATGAAATTGCAACGATGGAAAATAAAACTCAATGAATTTGATTACAAAATCAAATATCTTCCAGGCAAAGAAAATCATGTCGCAGATGCACTTTCCCGCACGAAAATAGAAGAAGTTATGGTTCATAACAGAAAGATAGAAAAAACAATCAATTTGTTTAAAGAAGAATATTACTATCCTGATAGTCAAAAGCTTATTTAAAACATTATCAATGAATTTGAAATTTGTAATCTAGCGAAGACAGAACATCGAGACACGAAACTGACATATGAAACAACACCGGAAATATTTAACACAAGAGATCTTTTTATCTTGCATTGATATCTATTCGAAATTTGCATCACTAGTTGAAGTATAAAGTAGAGATTGGCTAGAAGCAAAAAGAGCCATCACTAAAATATTCAATGATATGGGAACACCACAAGAAATTAAAGCAGACAAATACTAAGCTTTAATGTGCATAGCCTTACAAAACTGGTTAAGATCTGAAGGTGTACAAATTTCTGTAACGACTGGCAAAAATGGTATATCTGACATAGAGAGATTCCACAAGGCCGTAAATGAAAAACTAAGAATCATAGGTAGCGAGCAAAATATTGAAGATAGGTGAACAAAATTTGAAACAATTCTGTACGTATGCAATCATAAAACTAAACATAATAGTACCAAAAGATTTCCAGCAGACATTTTTCTAGATGCAGACAGCCCAGACTTTAACGTACAACAAAATAAAATCGATAAGATAGAATACCTCAATAAGAGTAGGCACGATTTTGAAGTTCATACAAAATATAGACAGGCCCCACTTGTAAAAAAATGAAATAAACAATCCATTTAAAAGGACAGGAAGGATTGAACAAGTAGAAAATAAACATTTTGAAGAAAGAAACCGCGGCAGGAAAATCGTTCATTGTAAGTCAAAATTTAAGAAACAGAAAAAATTTAATAATAGCAAATATAATAATTCCAGACCAGTCAAAGAAGTTGCATATTATCACTTATCACCATGGTCAAGTGCAACAATATAGAAGTAAATCCAATAAGCGCGAAGAATGGATATCTTATATTCCAAACAGGAACAATGGAGATTCCAACAAAGACAATGCTCATGTTCGTAGATATAGTAAATGAAGCAAACAACAATCCTAATGTACCACAAATACAATATTTAAATTAAATTAAAATATTAAATTATTAATAATAATTATAATAATAATAATAAATTAAAACGAGAAATAAATGGGTTAAGAATCATTAGGCGAAGCAAAATAGGTCTTTTAAATGTAGTAGGAAAAGCATACAAATACTTATTCCGTACATTAGATGAATAAAAAGTTACTAAAACACGATCATTTAAAACACATAAATTCGGAAAAAATGCTAAAGATAAAAACGTCAACTTGACTTAAAACGAAGTTACAAAAGTTCCAATATTTCAAATTGTTCCGTACCCAGATGAACATAATTATATTCTAACCGAGCAAATATTCGATAAGTTCTACATATTTGATAACCAAGTATTCCATAAAGATACCAATAGGGTAATATTCGACATATGTATTATTGGAATCATCAAACAAGAGAGACCCATAAAAATTACCAAATAAATTATATAAAACCAAATATACTTTTAACATGGAATATTCCTGAAACAGCGGTTAACCAAGACTGTATAAACACTAAAATATTAATATCAGGAAACAACATCATTAAAATTAAAAATTGTACCATGCAAATAGATGAATTTCTAATCTCTAAGAATCTAGCAGACTTTACACAAACAATTTATATCACCAACAATGTAACACGTCTAGAACCAATAAATCACTTACAAACGAGAGAAATGATGTAATCCCATCCCATCCCAACACTATAACTTTTTCCAAATTATATGCATTACAACGTTCGTCATAATGATAGTTAGTATGTATGTAGCATAAAAGTTTAAAAATATACCTAAGAAAATTATTGTGAAATATCGTAAGCAAAAAGAACACACGCACCTTGAAAATAATGTCAATGATTGTCATCCACTGGTAGACAAGACCCAAGTACCAATCTCGGTACTCTCGGTGATTGCCTCCATTCGTGTGTACAGGATACGTTCGAACAGTTTTCCAACTATATCCAGTAGGCATAGAGGGCGGTAGCTGTTTGCAGCGTGTGCTGGTCCCTTGCCTTTCGGCAACAGGACTAGTTTCTGGCTTTTCCACCTTGTTGGGAATATTCCGTCCAGAAGACATTGCTGGAAGGTGGCCCTGAAGATGTCAGGTGTACCGAGCGCCACTGCTTTAATAACACCTCCCAGAATACCATCTAGTACAGGTGTTTTGTTGGGTTTGATGAGCTTGGCTGCCTCGACGACTACAAGTTCTGTGACGCACGGGCCTCCATAGTGTGGTCTGCTTTGGAAATAGCTCCCCTACTATGTTAGCCAGGACCCCCGGGTCTCTTCCTTAGCTTGTTGGTAACAAGCTTGTAGGCGAGGCCCCAGATATCGCTGTCTACGCCGTCCTGCAGCTCCTTATACGATCGCGCTTTGGCAGCCGTGCTTGAACTCTGTGCGTTTCCTTCTGAAAGTCTCCAAGAGCTCCGCGTGGTGGGTACTGCATGTGGCTCGTTGCGCCGTTCTAGCCCTGAGGCAATCAGACCGTAGTTGGCTTAGTGAGGCACTCCACCAGTGAACGGGTGGTTTGCGCTGTACCTTATTTTTCTTTGGCATGGTTGCGTCGCAAATTCTACCCAGAATATTTATGAGGCCTGCCGCCATGCTCTCTTCGACCCCATTTGGGATTCCAGGGAATTGATCTGATAGGCCAGCATGTCCACATCGATCTTCCTGGTGTCCCATGCTTGCCCGGCTGTTCTACTCTGCCGTCTCCTGGGTGTGCCCTTCGGGGAGAGACTAAAGGAGATCTGACCGTGGTCGCTCAGCGTTATTATAAGGACGTACCCCTATCGTTGTTAAACGTCGGCTTCCGTCCGTCGTTCAGCAGTATAAGGTCGAGCATTCCCATGGCGTCTTTCACAGCTCGGCCTCTGGTGTTGGATGTCCTGCTGGCCCATTCCGCTGCCCAGGCATTAAAATCGCCGGCAATGACCTTCGGGCGTGGAGAGCGCCGCATCACTTGATAGCTGCTTTACCTGTCTCGTCTAGGATCATGGATGTTTGTACACTACCAGTGACGTAGGGTTCGCTTAGGAACATGATGTCTACATAGCGCTCCCTCGCAGTCTGGGCAAGGAGGCTCTGAGCTGCTGCGCAATGATTGACATTGAGGTGTACTACGCTAATAGGGGCGTGCATTAAGGTGGCTCTTGGCTTCTCTTAGGCTCGCTCTGTAGGTCGGGCACACAAAGCTACCCGTCGGGTGGTTACTGTCCACCTCGCTGCTGCAGATCAGTCATTTTGGTGCTGCAACGCACCCCTTTTCCTTGTACCCACGCTCCGCATCTCCTGCCCTTGCAGGTTGCTGGTCGATGACCGCAGCCCAGATACCCGTAGCATCTCGTGGGTCGGACGTCCTGGGTAATGCGACACCTTGACCATCCAACGGTTAAGGTGCCCTGTTTAAGGACTGATATCGCATCGTTCGCGTCAAGCATCACTGAGGCTATCTGCATCCCATCCCGTATTCTGCGAAGGCCCCTGATATCGTCAGGATTTATCTGCAGGCCCTAGAATTGGGCGACCGACAGATTCGCTGTCTGGCTTTGACCAAGCTGCCTGGCTTGGACTCGTTAGGTCTGGATGTCGCCTTTTCTTTACCGTTGCCACCCGACGTAGGGTTGCTCGGCTTGGGCGCCTGGACTTTGCGCACTTGCACCTTGGGTACCTGCGTATTGTGAGGAGCCTTTTTGGAGGCTTTTGTACCTCAGTCTGGGTAGCACTGCTCTTCAAGCGGTGCGCGAGTTACAATATGATAGTAGCGATACCAGTTAGCTGCAGATAAGATAATTTCCAGTTCTCCCAATAATACTCCGTTGGGTGGTTTAATTATTTAAGTAATTTTATTATACAGGCCAATATCTAGAATGCTTTCTATTCAGAAGTTAGCTTTAGACTGAGCTGCTGATGTGGTAACTCGCTCTAGTAGTACCTTCGTACAGCTCTATCGCCCTGTTGTTAAAGGCTGTGAGTTCAGAAGCTACGCCCTTTGTCTCACGTGTCTCACGTTGCACCTACGATCGCTACATTCTAGATTTAGCCCTATGTTAAAACGGATAATTCTATGATCTGACATTGACTCCTCAGGAGATACGTGCCAGTCGCTTATATGCGGAGCCACTGATCTGCTGGAGAGTTTAATGTCCAGAACCTCAGATCTTAGTAACAAATGTCGGAACATTGCCGACATTTATTATTTCTAGATTGTTATTCAAGATAAATTCTAAGAGTCACGTCGCTGCTGCAACATATCTCGTAATGTGCATTTGCATCACATCCAATGGTGATGGGTGAGTGTGTCCTCTTGCAGTATTCAGCCAGTTCAGTGATTTCGGGCGATGGGCGCGTCACCGGCAAAGTATGCCGATGCCACCATAGTCTTCTTGGCTGCTCCCAAATCCTCTACCACGATCGGTAAACAGTACCGCGTGAGAAGTTCTGTAAGTCTTTGCAGCCCTTGAGGTACTTGGGCCATCGAGGGGAGCAGTCAGGGGAGGCGTCAGGGTGGAGTTGCCCGCTTCGCAGTTTAGGAACATTTTTTTTGTGTTACCACTGAAGTAGGCCGCTCTCCGTCAAGGAGACGGTCTTCGAATTGTCTTGCGACATTTCCCGCAGACATGGCCTGCGGTATTTTAATGTTTTTTGGTCTATTGTTCATAGTACCCAAGAGTTGCAAAGAAATAAACGGTCCACCAGGGCAGAGTACCCGGGTAAGGGTACTGCGGAGTCGCAGTGGCGGACGCCACTAGCCCGGACTCTCCGTTAGCGACTGGGCTAGTTGTTTCACAGCCAGGCAGACTCTCGGCACTGGTCGAATGACACCTTAGTCCGGCCCGGAGAAGTGAAAATTTTTGAGAGTTACCAGCTCCAGCCCAACTACGATTAGCCAGCACTCTTAGCAGAGACATGACCTAACTGAGAGCCTGTTTCCAGCCATCGTGATCCGGGCTACCGGCAACATACTTCCAGGCCGTCCCTATAAGATTTATCGATCTAGTTTTCCTTGTCTTTGACGGGTCACAGTGTCGAGCAAGTTCTTCGTCTGTGTCAGTTCGTAGTTCAGTAAGTGATATGACTTGTCGTCGTTGAAGTCCTGATCGATGTAGTCTGTTAGTTTTCGCATGTTCAGTTGTACGTGGTCCAAGTCAATGATATGGACAATTCTCGTTGTTCCTGTCTGTATCTGTCCTATCCCGTTGTAAATCGTCACAGTCTGTGCGTCGGTGTAGTTAGTTATTTCAATGAGTCCATTTGTCAATGCGACCACAGTGAGTATCCTGAAAGTAATCATGATCTGATGTTACTTTTGTGCACTATTTTTCCTGACTCTGTTAGTATTGTAGTATTCCTATCTTGCTTAACTATTTCTTTCCTAAATCTGTTTGATAGCTTAGATCCTAATCTTGAATTAACCCTAACGAAAATTTTTTGGCCTTGATGTAGGTCTTTATGGGCTTTCTTGTCCGGTTGTAATTTTTAATGTCAGTTTCCTGTTTCTTTCTAAGACGGTCTACATTGTCCAGTCTAGCTTGTTCGTACTGTTCCGGTGACGCGGTAGTTACCCTACCGAAGAACACCTCTAGGGGTCGTTTCTTTGTGACCGAATGGACAGTGAAGTTGTATTCATAGATAGCTCTATCGAGAAGTTCTTCGAAGCTTCTATGTGTTCCATCTCCTTTCAAACATCTCATTATTTCAGAGAGTGTGGAGTGAAATCTTTCTATATGTCCGTTTACCGTACTCTTGTACGGAGGTGCTTTATAGAACTCAATGCCCAGCTGGTCTGTCAACATGAATTTGACAGAAGCTGAGTTGAGGGACTTTTCGTTGTCCATTACTATTAGTTTGGGCACTCCATAATAGAATACGATATCTCTTAAGGGTTTTCTAATGTCCTCTACAGCTTTCGATTTAATGACTCTTCCCAGAGCCAGCTTGGAGAATTTGTCGATTGCTGTGAGCACCAGATATCGTTCTGTCGAGTAGATGTCGGCATGAATAATTTGTCCGGGGTATTCTGGCAAGGGAGTTTCTCTGATTTCCGGATGTATGGGGTGTCTGTCATATTAAGAAGTCTTACACACCAAACACTGACTCACGATAGCTGAAACTTTTTTCCTCATTTTAGGAAAATATACTCTTTCAGACAGCTTAGCTTTATTTTCCAAAGCGTTTCTGTGTGCTTTGTTGTGTGTCCTAAGTATTTCCTCCTCCTGTTCGGCTTCGGTAACAAGGTCTTTGACCTCAGTTTGAGTGAATCTAATCTTGAAACCCTTAAAGTGGATGGGGTAGAGGATTTGTATTTTCCCCATTACATCCTTGGATGTGAAAATTCCGTTTATCACGGATGGGTTAAGATATTTCTTCAAATCTGACAAGAGGCTATTAGGTGTGAACAATTTACGGTCCACTAAATGCCTATGGAATGTCGGGAATGGAATGCTAACTGAGTTAATTCTCCGACTCTGATTTCCTGAAGAAAATTTGATTTTTAAATGCATTTATTGGGGCTTCAACGCTAGGTATCAACCCATGGCTCGAACTGTCAGAGCTGTGCATTGTTGAGGTTACCGAGTTTATTTGCGCGGCTGTCGGTCCTCTGGACAGAGCGTCGGCCACAGCGTTTTCTTTGCCTTGCTTATAAAGAATTTCATAGTCGTATTCCTCGAGGAAGTCATCTTTTGATTCTCGCATTTCCATTCCAGCTGCTGAGGGAATGGGTCAGAGGCTGATGGTCGGTAAAGATTTTCACCTTTGCTTTACCGTAAAGGTAAATTTTGAGCTTTTTTAGAGCCCAGATAATGGCTAGCATTTCTTTATCATTTGTGGCGTAGTTTCCTCTGCCTTCGAGAGTGTTCTCGATAAGAATGAAATGGGTCTGTTTTTTTGTGAAAGAACAGCACCCACTGCGAAATTGGAAGCGTCCGTTGTTAGGTGAAATTATTTTTTTAAATCTGGGTAGTGGAGTATCACGTCTGGGGAAATCAAACTGCTCTTCAATTTCTTGAAGGCATCCATTGCTTCGTTATTAAGGGAGACGGATTTTTTTTGACGATAATGTCTTGGAAATTCGTCCATCCTCCCCTCTCGAAAGCGAGCTAAGTGGTTTTGCCAACTTAGCGTAGTTGGGTATAAATCTCCTGTAATATCCGGATAATCCCAAGAATGATCTCAGTTCTTTGAATGTTTTTGGAATTGGGTAGTCTGAAATTTCCTGTACTGGTTCTGGTCTTGGTTGCGTTTTGGTTGCGAAAGGACGGGGTGGGGCATTATAGTGTTGCCATTGTTGTTGATAATTTTGTCGGGGTGCGGCGAACGGTGCATTACCGAAATTGTGCATGTGTTGTCTTGGCGCAGCGAATGGCTGGCCTAAGTGTTGTGGTGGTCCCCTCATGAATTTTCGTGGAGGGACCGGTGGAGGCTGTCGATGGCCAAAGGCGTTCGATGGCTGAAAATTGCGGGGTGCCGGTATGGGTTTTTCGTTTACCCTGAAGCTCGACTGTTTGATCTGTATGTTTGGTTTTCAAGTTTTAAGCAGTAATGCAAAGCTGAAAGGAGATCGGCTGGCTCCTTTATAGCCAAGGGGCGCAGTAAGTCTCCTCGAAGGCCTCTAATAAAAGTGTCCAGAGCTTTATCTCTGTACATTTTTGTAATGAAATGGTCGGATTCTCGGGTCATTTGCATGCAGCTAAGCTTATTTAAAACAAGCGAGAGATTTTTATAAACGTCCTGGTGGAAGTCTTCCACCGACTGTTGGCGACCTTGGACCAAAATTGACATTTGGTATTCTAGTGTAGTTATGTCTCGTTTGTCTGCGTAATGCAGAGTGAGACATCTTGACATGGCATTCCAATCCAGTGGAATGCTGTAGGACTCGAGTGCCACGTCGGCACTTCCGACAATTTTATTTCTTATGGTATGAAGTATACCATAATATTTTGTAGTACCCAAAAATGGGGTATAAGTTTCCATGATTCTATCAACGCTCTTTTTCCAAGAGCCGAATTCTGCTGGGTCCCCAAAAAATTCCCTGATCGATTTTACTATATCAGGTACCCTGTCAAAGTCCCCCGCTGCCGTTCAGGCAGGTCGGGTCTTTCTACGGGTACCGGTCTCTCATTTGAACTGAGAACCGGTGGTCTTATTAGATTATTGGGGTTTGCCATTTTGGCTTTTAACTCGGACAACACTTACACAAAACGAACTTAAACAAAACAAAAAGGCACGAGTGTTATGATCTTGGCAATTTAAATTATTCGAACTGTTCGAGCTTGAGTTATATTTTTCAAAACCGTAAGTAAATTAAAAGGGAAATTTAAAAATTAAATAAATATATATATATATATATTTATATATATATTATATATATTCATATATATATATATGAAATATAAAATGTGGGACAATAACTTATAGGGCAATAACTTATATACATCGGTATTTGCGATTGTTCCCAGGCTGGTATTGGAAAATTTTCGGCTTGTTGAACTTACTGATTTGTATACGTCTCGTTTTGTTAAT
This sequence comes from Drosophila melanogaster, assembly GCF_000001215.4. Lineage (NCBI taxonomy): Eukaryota > Metazoa > Arthropoda > Insecta > Diptera > Drosophilidae > Drosophila > Drosophila melanogaster. The sequence continues at coordinate 833,140 of NC_024512.1, read as the reverse complement.
ACTGTAATGAATCATCGTGGAACTGTTCTTCGGTCTCCGTGTCTTTGTCAGCTATGTTATTGTAATCTTACTTGTGTTGATGGTGACTTTATACTTCATACGTGGTTGTCCGCCTCCTTCTTTAAAACGTTTAATCGGCACTCGTAGTTGCTGAGGGTTTCAGGTGTCGTTTTGTCAGTCGCGATTTAAGCCCGTTCTGAATTCATTATACAAATATAATCGTTTTAATCGAAACGCTGTTGTCTGGACGGAAATGGTGGTTTATAAAGGGTCTTCTTTTTAATTTTGTCTCTGGATCTGCGAATTATGAATGGATTAAAAGGAGTAACGAATTTTTCATTGGCGTAAAAGTTTTTATTTTTAATTATACAGGGTGCGGCAGCTAGTTTTCTAATTGAGATAAGGCAAGTGTTCCCTCAAAACAGCCATCGATGCTCTTGAAATGTGCGCTGTTGCGCCGTCTTGTTGGAACCAAGTTGGAACCCCTATTTCCGATAGTCCAATGGCAGATGCCTGTTTGCGCGCAGAACGCCGTGGAGATCGCAATATTGACGCTCTCACTGCTTCAATGTCAGACACTCCAGTTCTTCGTTTTGTCTCACTTGCAGTTTGCATGAATGTAGTGGCCCATGTAACAATTGATTTGCGGTCTGGGACGGAAGCCAACGGGGCTAAATTAAAGCGATTCCGAAATGCACGCTGTGTTTTAATAACCAAACATCCTCTTGAAAAGTATGCCTCAACGGAAAGGCACTCTCCTCACTATTCGAGTCGGGAAAAAACTTTGCAGTAGCAGTAGCGCTCCGTTTTGACATCAACTAACTAAATGGCGCGCATTTTAAATAAGGAATTATTAAAAAGGAATATTAAAATATGAGCTCAGTAAAGTAGTATATATCTTTGGAATATTAATGGATGTATTGGAAATTTGGTCTTCATTAAGACCTTCTTGGGGTCAATTCAATTATTGAACAATTGAAACGTCATGCCTTGGTCATGAACAATCTATTAGGGAGTGACCGTTGAATAGTATTCTTTGTTATAGTTGACATTGCTTGTGTATAACTTGATAAATTATTTTTGTTGTTTTCTAAGACTAACTTTTAATAATAATAGTTGAATTATCTTCTAATTTTTCGAAAATTGGTCGTAAATTACCTTTGTAGGATGTACAATACGAACGTCTCACAAGTTCATTGGGAGGGGCAGACATTCTAGGCATCTCCAATGAATTGCAATTCGATGACTTCAAAAATTACTGATTTCTGTCGAGTATCTATTTTTGGGTATAGGCTGATTTAATTCCATAGTCCATACGTCAATGCTGACCACTCCACCTGTTCCAGGAATTCCAGCGGCTTTTTGTTCCCGTCGTAGCAAAATCTCCTTACCCGCACCTTTCCTTCCACTTTCCTTTCGGACGTGCTCCTGTTAGAATCCGCCATGGTAGCGAAGTGGAGGCTTCTCACCAGGCCTTCAACACCGGTGACTTTGACCTCTACAGCCAGTCTCCTTCAGTACTCCTTTTATAATGCTCCAAAATTGCAACTGATTCGGGCTCGTCTGTGGTCTGGTTGATGAACTCGGACAGCATCTTCCACATTTTCGAGACCACAGCTCTCAGCTTGATCCCAAGGGCAATCGCTATGGCGGGAAAGTCATCCTTCTTTAAGCTGTACAGCCACGACTTCCCCATCTCACTCTCTTTTCCTTTTTCCAGGACAATAACGGCGCCAAATGTAACGAACTGTTTTCTTAGCTCTGTTCGATACGAGTTGCAACGGCTAGATCAGAGAGTTTGTGTGTTCGTGCCACCAGATTTAGGATTTGTGTGCTCGCCCGACCAAGGAAAAGACAGAGTTTCAGATTAAAATCGTTTTATTGTAGTATTTCACGGCTGAGTCCTTGTTTATTCACTCCAAGGATCAATCTCCACCTGTACTGCTTCCTTCGGTATCTTGCGCGCCTCTTACTGCCCGACACTTTCACAGTTTCACACTGTCTTCTTCTTCGCACGTTCTAATTCACCGATTACTTTATAGGCCGCGAGGATCCCTCTCCCCGATTGGGCACGGCCCGTTCAGGTACAAGGTCCAACTAATGTACCTTTAGTTCACGGTGTGTCCTCTTTGTGCATGTCCAAAGTCCCCACCGTTACCGTTCGACCTCCGAGGCCACACCTCCGAGGCCACGTTCTTTATCGTAAAAGAACCACACAAGCGTAAAGGCCCATTCGAATGCACGAACTGTCAAGAATATGGCCATACAAGAGCATACTGCACATATTGCACGACAAATAAAAGCAATCCCAATACTAAAAGGCTGTCCAATATACAAAGACCTCAAAATCCGACTTCACTCCGGAGTAACGCCTGTACGCCTCCATAACGCACAGAATACACTTAAACCTTCAGAAATAAACCCAGACGTATCTTTCTCAACCCCAAAGGGATCCCCATTTGTGACTTTCACAAACATCCTGAAATCGGGACTTACTAAACCTAGCACTACGACAACCAATCTACATACTGCCCAAATTGATCCGACACCGAATCCTCGGTTACCGACGCAAAAACAAAGCAATATGGAAACCATGATGCATACTTTGCAGCAGCATATGATTGAATTCATGTCCTTCATGCGGACTACCTACTACTACTGCAAGACCTCATGCGCAACCAAAATCTCCTCATGGAGATGCTAATATAACAACGTTCCAAATAATCAATGGTTGCCCTTCGAATATTATTGTGTATCGCCAACGGCGTTTCACGGCATAAATTTGAAATAGCTAAATTCCTTCATGACTAAATTTCTGCAGACTAGCAGATTAACATCAAAAAGAACAAACTGGATGAAGTGCACAAAATATATAAGCTCACATATCGCGCTGAATCGAAGGCTTAACTCTGACGCCGATATTGAATCCTCAACAAATACTCTCGAGAGTGTCAGCTGCAGCTGCCCGCGTCTCTACACCAAAAATTGAGAGTGCACCTCGCAGCCCTAGGATGACAAACATTGCCATCGAGCAGCTCGTTCTTAGGAAAACAGGCAGAATTAAAGAAATACATATATGAAAACATTATAACGAAAACAACACAGGACAAAAATGTAAAACATTACAAAAGAAAAAATGATTTATAATAGTAAATATGTACAGCCGAGAGTCACGACCCTAACATTGGATTTATAATATTTACAATGACTTTAATGCTGGCACAACTACAGCGGGAAAAATGGAAATAAACCCTATTGGAAACAATCAAGCATTCATATTATTTGAATCTGGAACAATATTTCTTTCTACTACTTTTTTGCAATCAACATAACACAAATTGAAGAAACATGTAACAATCTTATTAAAGAAAGTTAGAAATTTAAAAACATAACTCAAATAAATTTCCTAATTAAAAACATGAAAAGAGACCTGAACGGCATACGCATAACAAAACGCAGCGAAAGAGGACTGTTTAACTTTGAAGGTTGCCCTTACAAATACCTTTTTGAGACACTAGATAAAGGCGACAGACAAAATATTAAAGAAGAGATTTAATCTCTATCACAATATAATATTTATAATATTTATTTAATATAATGTTAATATAATATATTATATATATATAGTGAAATATCCATAAGTCCCTAAGACTTAAGTATATGCCTACATACTAATACACTTACAACATATACACCCCAATACGACATACACTACTCCGGATGTACCCAACAGATACCAGATAAGAAAAAGATTGTTATATGATCCTCTAGAATGGAAAAAACCCCAATTCTAGATAAGTCACCCACTGGTAGACTAAACATCCGTCCCCTAATTTAAACAATTCCTTGCTTATGCCTCACCCCATCATCACGTTCCCACGTTCAAAGCTCGGAGCCGCAATCCCGAAAAACAAAAGTATCGATTTCAATAAACAAATTATAAGAATCTAAGAGCACTTGTATCCAAGAGCAAATGCACTTGAATCCAAGAGAAACGCAAAGCTTTTTCTCTTCACGATCAGAATCCTAATGTCTAAAGTCCATATTAGAAAAGCTCGATACTGAGGCTTGAACGTCAATCAAATCAGAATAATTATCAGAGTTCAGTTTGAGACCTAATTGTAAAAGGTCGGTGTTCTTCTCAAATAAAAAGTTTTATAATCATTTAGTGAAATAAATATTATATGTTTTCACTTATAAATATTGCAAGAATTTAATTGGCGCAGTCGGTAGGATCCAATAAAATAAAAGAGTCCTTTTAGTACGGTACTGATCAACTGAAGGATATGCTATACGACTAGCTGTCCAAGAACAGCGAATTAAAATAGCGATTCGTAAACATTTTAGAGATCCGCAAAAGAATCTACGTGAAAGTAGTATTCAAAATAAAATCCCGTGCGGTCGGAAACAAAAATTAATTTAAAATTTTTTAATTCCGAAACTTAAAACCAAGTTTAAAGAAAACTTAAAATCAAGTCTAACGAAAACTAACGAAAAGCAAAAAGAGCCATCACTAAAATATTCAATGATATGGGAACACCACAAGATATTAAAGCAGACAAATACTAAGCTTTTATGTGCATAGCCTTACAAAACTGGTTAAGATCTGAAGGTGTACAAATTTCTGTAACGACTGGCAAAAATGGTATATCTGAGAGAGAGAGATTCCACAAGACCGTAAATTAAAAACTAAGAATCATTAGTAGCGAGCAAAATATTGACGATAGGTGAACAAAATTTGAAACAATTCTGTACGTATGCAATCATAAAACTAAACATAATAGTACCAAAAGATTTCCAGCTGACATTTTTCTAGATTCAGGCAGCCAAGACTTTAACGTACAACAAAATAAAATCGATAAGATAGAATACCTCAATAAGAATAGGCACGATTTTGAAGTTCATACAAAATATAGACAGTCCCCACTTGTAAAAAAGTAAAATAAACAATCCATTTAAAAGGACAGGAAGGATTGAACAAGTAAAAAATAAACATTTTGAAGAAACAAACCGCGGCAGGAAAATCGTTCCTTATAAGTCAAAATTTAAGAAAGAGAAAAAATTGAATAAAAGCAAATATAATAATTCCAGATCAGTCAAAGAAGCACAAAAGTACACAACATACTTCTAATAATGCTTAGTTGCATATTATCACTTGGTCACCATGGTCAAGTGCAACAATATAGAAGTAAGTCCAATAAGGGCGAAGAACGGATATCTTATATTCCAAACAGGAACTATGGGGATTCCAACCAGCTATGAATACCATTACTTAAGCATAAACATAACAAAGACAAAAAATAGGTCCTTTAAATGTAGTAGGAAAAGCGTACAAATAAAAAGTTCCTAAAACACGATCATTTAAAACACATAAATTCGGAAAAAATGCTAAAGATAAAAACGTCAACTTGGCTTAAAACGAAGTCACAAAATCTTTCATATATGTATTTCTTTAATTCTGCCTGTTTTCCTAAGAACGAGCTGCTCGATGGCAATGTTTGTCATCCTAGGGCTGCGAGGTGCACTCTCAATTTTTGGTGTAGAGTTTGTTCTTTTTGATGTTAATCTGCTAGTCTGCAGAAATTTAGTCATGAAGAAATTTAGCTATTTCAAATTTATGCCGTGAAACGCCTTTGGCGATACACAATAATATTCGAAGGGCAACCATTGATTATTTGGAACGTTGTTATATTAGCATCTCCATGAGGAGATTTTGGTTGCGCATGAGGTTTTGCATGGTAGTCCGCATGAAGGACATGAATTCAATCATATGCTGCTGCAAAGTATGCATCATGGTTTCCATATTGCTTTGTTTTTGCGTCGGTAACCGAGGATTCGGTGTCGGATCAATTTGGGCAGTATAGTAGATTGGTTGTCGTAGTGCTAGGTTTAGTAAGTCCCGATTTCAGGATGTTTGTGAAAGTCACAAATGGGGATCCCTTTGGGGTTGAGAAAGATACGTCTGGGTTTATTTCTGAAGGTTTAAGTGTATTCTGTGCGTTATGGAGGCGTACAGGCGTTACTCGGGAGTGAAGTCGGATTTTGAGGTCTTTGTATATTGGACAGCCTTTTAGTATTGGGATTGCTTTTATTTGTCGTGCAATATGTGCAGTATGCTCTTGTATGGCCATATTCTTGACAGTTCGTGCATTCGACTGGGCCTTTACGCTTGTGTGGTTCTTTTACGATAATTCTAATTCTAATGCAGAAGAATCTGTAGCTTGTACATTGGATGCACTTCATTTTTTCGGATGGCTTTAGTCAGGTTCCAGCTTAACTTTGAAGAGTGGTTGTGGTTTTCTGTCTTTGCTCAGAATGTTGAAGACGGTTTTTGCCTTATCTTTTAATGTCTGCCTTAACTCAGCAGGTGTTACTTCAGCCTGTATACCTTTTAGAACGACTTGAAGGCCCTTGCTACTTTTTAGTTGATTGGTGTAGTAGTTTTTGTTGTTTTCGTTTAAGTATTTTGCAAGGGTCCTAAAGCTCTGAAAGTTGTCTTTTCCAACAAGATGTTTTTTTTTCGCACGGGTCCTACGGTTACACCTCCCGCCCAACCGACCGAGGGGCGCTGCCGTGTATCGTACGGCTCGATTCGCGAGAAGATATAGACGCGATATAAAAAAGAGAACAGGAACGAGGAAATTAATGTAATGTAAAATCACCATATTAAATATTACTGTTAGTAGAATCTAATTATGTAATAAAAAAGTTAAGATCGATTGCTTTAAGAGCGGCAGAGAGTCAAGATCAAAGATACTAGGATAAAGTCTCAATATTCTCTTTATTTGGATGTAGCAATTCATTCCAGTCTGCAGGGTCGACCCAACATTCTTGCTTAGGTTTTACTTAAGTGTTGGCGCAGCGGTAGCATTTGGTTTTAGTGTTCTTGTTTTGATCGCTGTTTTAGGCACGTATAAGTCAGTAAGTGTAGCTGCTAATTTTGCTTGCAATGCAAATGCAGGTGAAGTCGTTGACACAACGGTTGACGCTGAAGGCACTGTTGCGGTGTTTAAAGTTTTCCCATTTTTTAGTCTTGAATATTTCTATAGATTTCCAAAAAAAAATTTTTGCCATGCCCACTCCGCCCAAAACGGCCACGCCCACAGTTATGGAAAATTTTTTTTATATTGTTTATTATTTTATTAGTCTTGTAAATTTCTGTCGATTTGCAAAAAAACTTTTTGCCACACCCACATTTACATGAAATTTCTATCGATTTGCCAAAAAACTTTTTGCCACGCAATAAAACCCTCCTCAGTTTGGAACAATTTTTAAATTTTTTCTCATTTTATTCCCCAACATATATCGATATCCCAGAAAATTTATAAATGTTGCCTTTGCATTCCTTCTAGCTACTAGCGGGTATCTGATAGTCGGGAAACTCGACTATAGCATTCCATTTCGTTTTGTCTGTTCTCGTTAAGTTTTTTTATTCTATTTTTTCTTATTACTACGAGTTAAAGATAGAGGTACCTGCGTTAAATAAAATGTAAACTGGTATCTGTAAGGTTGTATTATGTTTAGTTTTATGGCTGTAAATGTATAAAATTGTTTTTATTATTGTTTCCCTATTTTCTTTATTATCTTCATTATAGATAATTCGTATTTTTTCGTTTATTGTTTTATGAAGGCGTTCTAAATCTGCAATTTCCATTATTTTGTTTGTAATAATGAAGGTATTATTCAGGCAAACTAGTAAAGAGTCGCTCATAAAAACAAAATAATATTTGTTGGTCTATGTTCTGTTTTTACAAGATTGCAGATTTTCAGATTCAAATTCAATATGTAAATTTTGAAGTAATTTTTTATAGCCGGGAAAATAATTTCTTATTCTATGTTCTGTTTTTACAAGATTGCAGATTTTCCGATTCAAATTCAAAATATAAATTTTGAATTAATTTAGTATAGACGGGAAAAAAAGTCGTGTAATTTTTTTAATTCCAGGGTGAAATAATTTTATGTGTTGAGTAATAATAAATTCTTTGTGTGGGTTTCACTAGCAGAGTAACGGGTATCTGATAGTCGGGAACTCGACTAAAGAATTCTCTAGTGATATTTATGTATTTATTAGATTTATTTGATTTGATTCAAGAAATGATTATATAAACAAGAGCGAATTCTAACGATATTAATATTTGAATATAGCTTAAAAATAGAAATAAAAAATATATATAATATTACAAAATAAATTTCAATTATGACTATATTATAATAACTGTCGTTAGAATATTCAGCTGGCTACGTGTGAAAAATTAGAGTACACATTGTCTAGTAGACATCGATTCTTAGGTGTAAAGGTTGAGATTCATCATACAGATTCTAAAGATATAGACGCAGCGCCACACCCACATCCCGCACAAAACTGTCACTTCAAAAAATTGGTTGATATTTATTTTATTAGTCTTGTAAATTTCTATTTATTTCACAAACATTTTATTGTCACGCCCACTTTAACGCTCTCAAGCACTTTGGAACAATTGTCTCGTTGCTGTTTGGGTTATAATTTTTATGATACGCATTTTAAAAATTGATAAGTCTCTATGTAAATTACGGTAGTGTGATTTAGAAAATATTTTATTAAAATTTTTTTTTCTTTTCTGTAGAGTTATTTTGGTGTATTTTATAATGATTTTAGTTTGAAATATTTTTATATATCTTTATAGTGACATATCCATAAGTCCCTAAGACTTAAGAACATGCCTAAATACTAATACACACAACATGTACACCCCAATACAACATACACCACTCCGGATGTACCCAGATACCAGATAAGTATAAGATTGTATGATTCTCGAGAATGAAAAAAAACCCAATTCTAGATAAGTCACCCACTGGTAGACTAAACATCCGTCCCCTAATTTAAACAATTCCCTGCTTAAGCCCTCACCCCATCGTCACGTTCCCACGTTCAAAGCTCGGACTCGCAATCCCGAAAAAGAAAAGTATCGATTTCAATAAACATATTATAAGAATCTAAGAGCACTTGTATCCAAGAGCAAATGCACTTGAATCCAAGAGAAATGCAAAGCTTTTTCTCTTCACGATCAGAATCCTAAAGTTTAAAGTCCATATTAGAAAAGCTCGATACCGAGGCTTGAACGTCAATCAAATCAGAATAATTATCAGAGTTCAGTTTGAGACCTAATTGTAAAAGGTCGGTGTTCTTCTCAAATAAAAAGTTTTGTAATCATTTAGTGAAATAAAAATTATATTTTTTTCACTTATAAATATTGCAAGAATTTAATTGGCGCAGTCGGTAGGATCCAATAAAATAAAAGAGTCCTTTTAGTACGGTACTGATCAACTGAAGGATATGCTATACGACTAGCTATCCAAGAAGAGCGAATTAAAATAGTGATTCGTAAACATTTTAGAGATCCGCAAAAGATTCTACGTAAAAGTAGTATTCAAAATAAAATCCCGTGCGGTCGGAAACAAAAATTAATTTAAATTTTTTCATTCCGAAAATTAAAACCAAGTTTAAATAAAACTTAAAACCAAACTTAAACAAAATGTAAACCAAGTTTAAAACAAACTTAAAACTAAAACCCAAAAAAAACTCCTGAAAACAAAAGACATCATGGCAGTCCCGCAAATCTCAGAAACACATCTAAACCAACTACTAAACCAAATCAAAGAACTGAATTATTACGATGACGCACCTGGCAAATTATCTGGATTCGTCAACCAAGTGGAACAATTGCTTAATTTGTACCCAACACAGGATGCCAGACAGGCACATGTCATATATGGAGCAGTGAAGCGGTGAATTCAGCCTTAGAAGGCGTAACCCAGGAAAAAGCTAACACTTGGCTGGACATAAAGAAAGCATTGGCAATGGCATTCAAAGACCATAGACCTTATGTAACACTCATCAGACAATTAGAAGACACATCATACCCAGGAAGTATATGTTTGTTTATAGAAAAACTAGAAACACAATACTGGATTATGTTCGATAAGTTAGAATTAGAAAGTGACCCTGTTGATAAATCGAATTATACCGAAATGTTAAACAAAACCGTTAAATCAGTAATATATCGAAAACTGCCGGATAGAATTTATATGTCATTGGCACGAAAAGATATTGGCACCATTTATAAATTAATACAAGCATCAATGGAACTAGGCCTTTATGATGCTATTCCAGAAAATCACCATTCTAATAGAACAGAAATGAACAAACGTAGGAACAGGGGAAACTATAATCAAAATAATAATCAAAAAGATTACAATAATAGAAATCACAACTACAGTAATTATTAACTTAGCACGAATCAGATTCATAATACACAACCACCTCAAAATTCGACTCAACCTATGACAAATCAAAACCAGTATTCCCCGCGTTTCATACCGAATAATCAAAGAGGGAATTATTATGCATTTAGACGAGACTTTACACAAGCTCAACAACCCCCTTACCTTTTAACCTTCGACATCAAATAATATTAACAGACAAGGGCCAGTAAAAAGACAACGCGAGAGTCAGAGTGACCAAAGCAGGATGGATGTAAATTTTCACCAAGCTGCCTCGGACACTCAAATGATAGACAAGAACATACAAGTCCCTATGTAAAAATAATTCATCATAATAAAAATTATAAGGGAATGATCGATACAGGATCATCAATTAACATCATAAGAGAAAATTTTGAGAATTTAGAAGAAAAGGAAGAAAACCTAACAGTATACAAGTTATCCAACCCATAAACATAGCACCCTTCCACAGTTTATAAACAAATTTCAATTCTCAATCTCGTCGGCATTTCCTTTGTCTTTGTTTTTGTCATTGCCTTTGCCAGCGCTTAGCTACCCGCTAAAGTAAATAACCCAAACTTAACGTAAACACAGCTTCCGCTTGGAGACCAAACCACGGCCAACTTATTGTGCTTCAATCAAAAACTGCATCGATCAGCATAATTGAATTTCACAATGCAGTGGAATAATTTCAGCATTAAGCTTTTATCAAAAGTTCAGAATGTGTCAAAGAAAAGCTTCTGGCCGAGGTTGATTGGATTAGGATTCAGAATTTGAAGATCAGTCTGATTCGGGAGGATTAAAAGATCGGTTTACAAATGTATAAATAGATAACAATAAGTGTCTTGTAATAAAGTGATAAGTTGAAAAGTTTAACACCAATAAAATCGTGAATAAACTTAATTGGAAATCAATAAATGCAATAATCCAATTAAGAATTTAATATTAAAGGTGGACTGAATACTTAACACTAATTACGAGAACACAATAATAACAAAAAATCAGAACTCAACTACAAACACAATTAAAACAAAAAAAAAACTTAAAAATTAACACCAAGAAGGAAGGAAGAGCTGAAGGCAACCCCCCGCCACAGCTATATATAAAATTCAAGGAAGACCCCAATAAATAATAATCAAGACGACCCAATTGAAGGACTCCAACAAAAAATAATTAAGACAAACCTATTGAAGGAAGACCCCAACAGAAGATAATCAGGACAACTACATCGAAGGAAGAACTCCCACGGAAAATATCGTGAGCAAATAAAAATAAAACTAATTCTTTAAAAAAAATTAAGACCAAAATACAGAGAATACTAAAAGCTTTAAAAATAAACATCAATTTTAAAGCAATCTGGAAGAAGCCGGAGGTTCAGTACCAACCCTTTCTGCGGGCGGGATATCTAGCGCCAGCAATCTGACAATGGAATTAATAAACCGATTAATAAATGTACAGTTGAGTGAAGTGAACCGAAAAATTGAAGGGATAGAAGGGCAGTTAACTGCTAACAAAAATGAAATGGAAGACTATCCAAACAATTGACCGAACCATAAAATGCGAAACTACATTAGAGATAGTTAAATCTTTATCAAAGTTTACAGGTGAAATAACCCAATATGTAGGCTGGAGAGAAGCGTCAGAAATCGCAATTAGTCTATATAAAATTGAAAGTGAACAATATTTTATCGCCTTAACAATACTACGTAATAAAATCATGGGAGCAGCACACGATGCTCTAACCAACCATGGTACCGTTTTAAACTTTCAAGCAATTCTTTCAAGATTGGATTTTATTTATAGCGATAAAAGACCAATCCATATACTTGAATCAGAATTAAGCATCCTTAGACAGGGACGTATGACCATTACAGAATTTTACAACGAAGTAAACAAGAAAATGACTTTTCTCATAAATAAAACTATAATGACTTATGGAAAGGACAACGTTATAACCAAGAAAACAAATAAAATAATTAGAAGTAATGCTCTTAGAATTTTTATTTCTGGATTAAACGGTTCAATCTCAGAAACACTCTTCTCTCTTAACCCACCAGACTTGCCAAATGCTTTGGCAAAGTGTCAGGAACTAGAGTCTAACAACTTTAGAGCTCAATTTGCAAATAGGTATAATGGATTTAGGAATGAAAATAAAAATCAAGGAAACAACCTTAGATTTGCCTCTAGACAGAATAATATTACGCCAAATATAATAAATATATAAATATAAATAATAAATAAATATAATAAATAATAATTGGCCACAAAACGAGAACTTGGGAACGAATAACAACTGGAATTTTAACAATAATTCCAAAGTTCAACCACCACCAGAACCTATGGAAGAAGACAACTCCATAAGAGTTCAAAATCGTCCGTATAAAAATTATAACCGTCCTAGGAATAATAACAGCCAGTGGAATTATAATAACAACCGACCCAATTTTAATAATAATTTCCAAGGAAATAATTATAGCCAATACCCAGCGCAAAAACCCATCACAAACGCACGACAGGTAAATCAGTCCGAAACACCCCCGTCATTAATAAAACTAATAGTTCGGGATCTGAAAATCCTGAGCACGCCAGCGTAGATTTATTCGCTAATAAACAATATATCAGTTTGGGATCGAAAAATCCTGAACAAGCCGACGATGTTAATTCCGTCATTTTTAAATCAAATAGTTTAGGATCCACAAATCCTGAGCACGCCGTCGTTGAGTTGTCCGACAAAGAAAAAATTCATAACCTAAATATAACTTCAAATCAAGTAAAAGATCTTGAAAATAAAGTTATGAATAAAATTGAAAAGGAGCATTCTAAAATAAATATGCAAATTCCTTTTCGTACCGATATTCGAGGAGAAATAAATACTGACAATGACAGGGCAATTTATAGCAAACAATATCCTTATGCTATGTCGGTCTCAGATTTCGTTAATAATGAAATCGATAGAATGCTAAAAGAAATAATTATAAGACCAAGTAGAAGCCCTTACAATTCACCAGTTTTAGTAGTGTCCAAAAAAGGTCAAAACGAAGATGGGTCCCCAAAACATCGACTAGTTATTGACTGTAAAAAATGAAACGAAAGCACAATACCTGACAGATACCCAATTCAAGATCCGTCTGTAATATTATCTAACTTAGGGAAGTCAAAATATTTCTCAACAATTGATCTGGAATCAGGATTCCACCAAATTTTAATGAAAAATTCAGATATTGAAAAAACCGCTTTCTCTATAAATAACGGAAAATTCTAATTCTTACGAATGCCATTTGGGTTAACAACGCCCCTAGAATATTTCAAAGAGCAATGGATGACATATTGAGAGAACCAGTCGGAAAAACTTGTCATGTTTATATGGATGATATAATAATGTCTTCTAATACAATTGAACAACATTACACAGATTTAATTCAAATAATTAATATATTACAAAAGCACATATGAAAATTTCTTTAGAAAAATCTAAATTCTGTAAATTAGAGACAGCATTTCTTGGGTTTATTGTTTCTCACACTGTAATTAAAACAGATCCTGAGAAAATTTCCACAATTATAAAGTATCCGATTCCACAAAACATTACAGAGCTTCGAAGTTTTCTGGGCCTCACCGGCTATTACCGTAAATTGGTCCGAATTTATGCAAAAATTGTCAAACCTCTAACCAAATACTTCGGAGGAAATAATGGAAAAATTTCTAGGAGAATGTCTACAAAAATTACAATACAGTTAGATGACCCAGCTGTTAAAGCTTTTAACGAACTTAAAGATAATTTAATAGCACAAGTGGAATTAGTTCAACCTGATTATAACAAAAAATTCACTTTAACGACAGACGCATCAGGTATAGCTATCGGAGCAGTTTTATCACAGGATAATAAACCAATTACTTTCATATCCAAAACATTAAATAAAACCGAACAACTTTATGCCACAAATATAAAGGAATTGTTGGCAATAGTTTGGGCTCTTAAAAATCTCAGGAATTACTTATATGGTGTTGTTGGTATAGAAATACAAACAGACCACCAATCTTTATCATTCACAATCTCAGATAAAAACTCGAACGTGGAAATGAAAAGATGGTACTCTTTCATAGAAAGTTTCACCCCGAAAATAATATATAAATAGTATATAAACCCGGAACAACTAATGTCATAGCCGACGCATTATCTCGAATAAAAATAAATAATATCACTAACAGCGATATAGAACAATCAAGCTCAGATCAAAATACACAGCATTCTGCCGAAAGTAGTTTTGAAAATGTAATACAAAAGACCCGAAAACCGTTAAATCAGTTTCAACAACAACTGTTATTAACAAAGGGGAGGTATACAATACATGAGTCATTGAACGTTTTTGATAAGACACGACATATAATTGAATATGACACGCCAGAAAACTTAATAGAAATACTAAGGGAGTATCTAAAACCAAACATAACGGTAGGAATTCATTGCACTTTAGAAGATCTTTATCATATTCAATTACCATTAACAAATAACTTTACCAACAAATTTCTTAGTACTAAAATATTTCTACAAGACGTGGAAAATAATGAAGATAAAGCTATTATAATAGAAGAGGCACATAGTCGAGCTCATAGAGGTTTAGATGAAAATTACAAACAAATCAATAGATTATATTATTGGCCAAATTTATTTATCAAATTAAAAGAATACATAAAAAATTGTACAATTTGCAACGAAAATAAATACAACAGGCATCCTATTAAAATTCCTATTGGGGAAGCCCCTATTCCAACTAAAGAAGGAGAAAATTTCCACATCGACATTTATTACGCGAAAAGTCTTAGTTTCTTAACTTGTATTGACGCGTATTCAAAATTCTTGGTTGTAAAAGAAATACAAAATAAACTAAACATCGAGAATAAAGTAATGGAACTACTCCAACAATTTCCCCACGCCAAAGTAATTAAGACTGATAATGAACCAAGCTTTACCTCTGTCCAATTTAAATCCTTTGCACAAAGATGTGGTCCCCAGACACAGTACCTTGAACGGACAAGTAGAAAGGTCACATTCAACATTAACAGAATTAGCTCGCTGTATAAAGGAAGAATTTAATCTTACTGACTATTCTGAAATAATTATTAGAGCCGCAAAAGAATTCAATCAGAGCATCCATTCAACAACAAACCAAAAACCTTTTGATATTCTTTATAATAAAATTAATCACGAAAATATTTCAAGAATTCTAAAGAACACACAAGAAAAAATGTTAGTAACACATAATGTAGGTCGTAAAGAAAAAGAATATCATGTAGGTCAAGTTGTTTATGAAAAGAAACACGGAGAAAGAAATAAGCTAAAAACTAGATACAAAAAACAGGTTGTTAAGAAAAACTTACCTAACAAAGTTATAATCAATAATAGAAACAGAACTATTCACAAAGACATCATTAAGTTTTAACAAATACCATATTTTTTTTTATTTTATTAAATTACAGAAAATGCATTTCTTATTACTTATAATACCATTCGTAATGATAATCACTTCAGAAATAATTGATTATTTCAATCACGAATTCTTCCTGTTCAAGGACAAAAAGGATGTCCTTACCTATGTGTTCGAGTTACGGGGTTTGGACTGTCACCCGCTCTCCGCTCCCTCTTACGTTCTCCACTCCCTCTTACGCTCTCCCGCTCTTCACCACAGAGTCTCCGAGGAGTCTCCGCTGCGCTTGGGAGAACCCAACGCATTAGAATAAGCTTTAGTGTGTGTAAAACTACCTCGAACAATAAAGCATACGCCTGTCGCGCCCGCGCTAATTCTACAAGTCTTCGAGTGTTTTTTCGAGTGCTCTTTTTTTTCAGCAAACTAGGAATTTTCCAGGACCAGCACCCCCCATCACCCCAACATTTTGGTCCTTCGAGCCGGATCTCCTGGATTTTTCAAGTTTGTCCTTCAGCGACCAACTTATAAGATAAGTACGAAATCTCCATACCTTTTAATTGCCGGTCTGCAGCAAAGGGTCGAACATCCAATTTCGTTCAATTTGCTGTCAGATTTATTGTCAGATCTAACGGATTTCTCCGACAAAAGGCAATTAAAGGAAATTACTATCTATTATCTATTTTCACGGGCGCCGCCATATTACCCACCGTTCTAAATTCTAAGTTCCATTTTCCGAATATATTTAAATATTCATCCGAACAGTGCAAAATTCCAAATGTGGAAAAGTGAAATTAATTTGTGCCAAGTTCAGTGAAAATTTCTAAAGTCCAAAGCTCTGCCAAAAGTGGCAAACATTCCGTTTTCGTTTCACTGTGTCCAACGCAAGCCAAATTCTTTTCAACACATTTGTTTTGCTTTAACTCCGCAGTCCGCTCAATACAATTTGCTCTGCTATACATACAAACAACAAACAACACATACCCGCTGGCCATTCCAAGGAAAATATTAATTAAATATTTTCCCGCCATTTACCCATATACATTGCATGCATTACATCTCCATATACATACATATACATATACATTGCATGCATTACATCTCCATATACATACATATACATTACATCTCCATATACATACATATACATATACATTTCCATATACATTACATATCGTACCGACATACATTGCGCAGATTATCTGCATTCCCTTTAACCAAAGTTTACCAAAGTTTAAATCGCCTGTGTCTCAAGTGCCGAGGCAGAAAAGGCGTATAACCAAAGTTTACTTAAGTTTAGATTGTTTCCCGTCGGCAAATCCAAATCACTAATAAAATTTATTCCAAGTGCCGACGCGGAAAAGGCGTTTTATTTTCCATCAATGTTTTTCGGTAAATTTCCAAATTAATTTCCGAACAATAAATAAATTCTAAATTAAATTAAACATTTTCAATATTTATTAAATTATTTTTTAATTTGAAAGTTTTCAAAAAAAATAATTATCGAGAAATAAATAATACGATCGCCACATACAAGTCGTTCACCCGACAAATATTTCATTTTCGTATTGCTTGGATATTAGTTTGGGGGTGTTTTAGAAGTATTTACAACGCGGAGAAAAGACTTCAATTCCAGTCATTCCATGTTCTCCGTTTCCAGTTGTAAATAAAAGAATAAAATTTTCTTCGTTCTAATAAACATCTTATATCACCGTGTTCCACATTCCAAGGGTTGTAACCGTAAATAAGGTGGACCCAATTACCATAGATCTCAGGTCATTTATACAATTCGCTGTTCACTCCGAGTCACCTGTCCGATTAGCCTAAACTACGGCGGTTCCACTTCGTAAGTTTTACACCACTTAAATTATTAAGTGCAGTCTGAGGAATCTGTCTACTTTTTCAAAAGTTTGACAGGCTTCCCTTCCATTTCGCATTTCTTTGATTATGCCCATCGGGGACGATAAGAAGAAATTGTCCGCTGACAAGCCCAGGTCTATTTTTTCACCACAAGGGCCCAAGAGTCCAAGAATCCCAAGCATTTCGGTGAGAACGCCTGCGCAGATTTCCGACGACTGTGCTACCCCATCCAAAGCCACAGTACAGCGCACAGCTAAAAATATGGCTGCTTCAGATCTAGCGCTAGCCAAATTCATTTCGGTTTCTGACCGCTTAAGCGAATTTGAGGCTCAGATCAACACTCCGGAATCCGCAGCTCCAACCGTCACGATGCTTGGCGTCCGTCGCGACCAAGTCCGAACCCTATGGGACAAGGTTGAGAAGGAATACGATCTCTGCTCAGAGTGCCTTGTGTCAGCAGGCGAAGCGGCAGCAAGCAACATGCCTATTCTCAGGGCTAAATACAGCTATTGCTATTCAGTCTATGAAAGGTGTGTTGCCCAGCTCGTTGATAAAATCGAGCAGGGCACTTCTCAGTCCATCCCAACCGCGAACGCTGGGCCCTCTAGAAAATTAAATTCCTACGAGGCGAAAGTGGCTCCAAAATTGAAAAGTTGCGACTTGTGCAACAAGGAGAAACATCCTGTCCGTGTATGTCCGCGGTTTCTCCAAATGTCGGTTGACGACCGGTCAGCCTACATTAAACGGAAGCAGTTATGCTTAAACTGCTTCGCAACGGGACATCAGCTTCGTGAGTGCAAAAGCACTCACAATTGTTTTACTTGCCGTGGCCGGCATCACACGTTGTTGCACCGAAACAACCTCTGTTCCAGCACTTCAAGCCCTTCAAATCCTGCAAGGCCAATTTCCGCTAATCATCCGCCAATTTCGTTCCAAATGAACAAGCCGGTGTTCAAAATTATTTCGCCACGGGCTCAAGAGCTATCCTTCTTGGCACTGCCATAATCAATATCTCCCATCTTGGCACTAACTTTAAGGCACGCGCCCTGATCGACTCCGGATCAGAAGCGACATTCATAACCGAGCAACTGTTCAATCTAATTAGATTGCCATTCCAGGTGGTTCAAGCCCAAGTCTCGGGCTTAAACCAAACAGTAGCTGCTCAGTCCAAGAAGCTCTGCAGTTTCACCATCCGATCTCCGACTAGGCCCGCGTTGCAGTTGGAGACGACGGCCTATGTCCTCCCTCAACTAGCCGGAAATCTGCCTTCCTACCCAATTCCGCAAAATTTCCTTCGGGATCTTCCCGATTTTCCACTGGCGGATCCAAAATTCTATGAGAGCGCACAAATAGATGTACTTATCGGAGCCGACATCCTGCCTTCGGTGCTTCTGAGTGGAGCAAAAACCAACATCTGTGGCTCTCTCTTGGGGCAAGAGACCATTTTCGGCTGGGTACTAACTGGGCCAGTGTCAGCCTCAGCCCAAAGCAGAATTTCCTCTTTTTCGACACAGATCTCCCACGCGTACGATAATTCACTGGACAAACTCCTCACAAAATTTTGGGAGGTGGAGGATATACCAACAAAGTTGGTAAAAGAATCCGATTCCATGTGCGAGAAGAATTTCCTTCAAACGACCACGAGAAGCGAGTGCGGCAAATATGTCGTTACTCTGCCTTTTCGCGACCCCGAACATATCGGTTCCGGGCTAGGGCATTCTAGGTCTTTCGCGTTGGCTCAGTTCTTAAGAAATGAGCAGCGTCTAAAAAGAGATGAGGCCTTGAAAGCGAGATACGATTCGGTGATCCAGGAATATCTCGACTTAAAGCACATGCGATAAGTTCTTCCTACGCATGATTGCAACGCCTATTATATGCCACATCACGCCGTCTTAAAACCGGAGAGCGTAACTACTAAACTCCGTGTAGTATTCAATGCCTCCAGCCCATCATCGAATGGTACCAGTTTAAATGATATCCTTCATGCTGGCCCTGTCTTACAGTCCGACTTGACCATTCAAATTCTGAAGTAGCGCTATTTCCGATACGTGTTCAACGCCGATATCGAGAAAATGTATCGGCAGATCTGGGTAGATCCGAGACACACTCCATTCCAGCGAATACTTTTCCGTAACAATAGAGGGGAAATCAGAGATTTCGAACTGAAAACAGTAACCTTTGGAGTCAATTGCGCGCCTTTCCTGGCGATCCGAGTACTGCAGCAGCTAGCAGCTGACGTAGAACTCAGCCATCCAAAAGCTAGCAATGTCATTCGAAATTTCATGTATGTGGATGATGTTTTAGCTGGAGCGGACTCCACGAAAGAAGCTCAGCTCATGGTGCAAGAGCTCCGAGACGCGCTGAATTCTGCCGGATTTCCATTGAGGAAATGGACCTCCAACCAAAAGGAAGTTTTAGCGGCCATTCAGAGCAACCATCTTTTAAATACTGATTTTCTCGAGATCGATGCAGAAAGTACTGCCAAAACCCTCGGTATTCGCTGGAAAGCAACCTCCGACGAATTCTTCTTCGTCCCGCCAGAGTTGGCTATCGAAACGTCCTTTACAAAACGCCAAGTCCTGTCCCAAATTGCCAAATTGTTCGACCCTGCCGGCTGGTTAGCACCGTTTATCGTTCGAGCCAAAATTTTCATGCAGGAGATTTGGCTGCAGGAACTTGGGTGGGACGAAAACATTCCAAATGAGTTTTTTCAGCGATGGCTGAATTTTCTTCAAAGTTATTCAGTGTTAGAGCAGATACGCATTCCACGCTGGCTATCGTTTCGTCCAGATTTCAAGGTCGAGCATCATGGCTTTTGCGATGCGTCGCAAAAGGCTTACGGGGCGGCCATATATGTCCGCGTAGAAGTGGGCAGCACCATTATGGTGCAACTCCTGACCGCGAAAACCCGGGTAGCACCAGTCAAAACGGTTTCGCTCCCAAGATTGGAGCTGTGCGGAGCGTTATTGCTTTCCGAAATGGCTGCAGCCATCATTCCGCAGATGCCTACGACTAACTCCGAACTTTACTGTTGGACGGACTCCACGATAGTGCTTGCATGGTTAAGCAAGCCAGCATGCCAGTGGACCACATTTGTAGCCAATAGGGTGACGAAGATCGCCCAGGCCACAAAAACAGAGAATTGGTCTCAATCTGAGCATAATCCAGCAGACCTGGCAAGTAGAGGAGTTTCCCTCCAAGATCTAGCCGATAGCCAGTTATGGTGGCACGGACCGACTTGGTTGCAAAATCCACGCAACCAATGGCCAACTCAGGTCAACGCTCCGGTGACCGACCTGGAGAAGCGTGCTCTAAAAGTCCATCTCGCGAAAGCTCCTTCTGAAGAGTTGTTGGCACGTTTCTCCAAGCTAGAGAAAGCTCTACGAGTCCTTGCCTATGTTTATCGCTTCATTCAGCGGTGCAGGAAGCAGACATCTCCAGCTGATGTGCATCTACTGGCCACTGAAATCGCCGCCGCCGAGCGGTTCCTAATTTCGAACACTCAGCGCAGAGAATTCCCTGTGGAATATCACTGCCTAAGTGAAAAGCGTCCAGTGCCAAGTTCAAGTGCCATCCTAAGCATGAACCCGTTTCTAGATCCGCAAGGACTGATCAGAGCATGCGGCCGTGTGGCGGCTTCCGAAAGCCTTCAATACAATGAACGCCATCCAGTGATTCTTCCGTATAACTGCCTGCTTTCTCGCCTCCTTGCGAATTTCACGCATCGCATAACTCTCCATGGTGGTAACCAGTTAATGGTGCGCCTCATCCGGTCGAAATACTGGATTCCGAGAATCAAGAACCTGATGAAAGCAGTGGTAAATTCGTGCAAGTATGTGTGATCCACAAAAAGCGGTTGCAAAGCCAACTGATGGGTGTCCTGCCCAAAGGAAGAGCATCGTTCTCCCGACCATTCACGTATACTGGCATGGATTACGCCGGTCCGTTCGATATAAAGAACTATACGGGAAGAGCATGTCTTATTACAAAGGGGTATGTGTTAGTTTTTGTTTGTTTCTCCACCAAGGCCATCCACTTAGAGCCTACATCTGACTTAACGACCGAGAAGTTTCTTGCCGCTTTCTCTCGTTTTGTATCCAGAAGAGGGTGTCCACGTCAAGTCCAGTCAGACAATGGCAAAACCTTTGTTGGTGCTGCCACCCTGCTTTCCCGCGATTTCCTTCAAGCCGTAAAAGAGTCGGTGACGAATGCCTATATTCATCAAGAGATGCAATGGCAATTTATTCCTCCGGGAGCACCCCATATGGGAGGCCTTTGGGAAGCAGGCGTAAAAAGCTTCAAGACGCTATTTTACAAATGCACTGCCACACGAAAATACACGTTCGAAGAGCTCTCCACGCTCTTGGCAAAAATAGAAGCGTGCCTTAACTCCAGGCCGCTCTCTCCTATGTCTGAAGATCCGACAGACTTGCTGGCTCTGTCGCCAGGGCATTTCCTTGTCGGGGGACCCCTTATGTCCACGGTGGAACCCGAAGTAAAGGGGGAAACGAAATCCCTTCTTAACCGGTGGCAGCATTTGAAGGCTCTCCATCAGCAGTTCCGTGTGCGATGGAAAGAAGAGTACCTCAAAGAACTCCACAAGCGCTCGAAATGGCAGGCCCCGTCCAAAAATCTCCGCATCGATGACATTGTCGTCATCAAGGACGACAACTTACCCTCTAATGAGTGGCGGCTCGGCAGAATTGAGTCTGTCTTCCCAGGAGCCGACGGCAACGTCCGTGTAGTAAATATCCGTACTGCACGTGGAGTTGTTAAACGTCCAGTGGCAAAAGTGGTGCTTTTGCCGACGGAGTCTTCCGAATCTCCACAATAAAAGGCGCTCCTCTCGTCCTTAGTTGTAGTTCACTATCACTAATCATCCGTTATTTTTCATTTCGTTTTCGATCTCCTTTCGACATTCGACTACCCGCAGCATGGCTCCTCGTCAACAAAACGCACGCAGTGCTCGTGCCGTGGAGAGCAGACGTACCCGAGGTATTCAATCCTACCGATGCCGAGTCTGCCGCGGTATCCATCCTCTTCGGAAGTGCGCGAGGTTCCTAAAGCTCAGCGCTGAAAAGCGTTTGCGAGCAGTCCTCATTAACAAATACTGCGCCAATTGCCTCGCTCACGAGCATTCCACGGGAGACTGCCGAAGCGGTGATCGTTGCAAGAAGTGCGACCGATCCCACCACACGCTGCTCCACATGCACGAGCAGGTTAGCTCGTTGTCGGGGTCGCGAGCGCGCTCGCGTCGCCAACCGGTGCCAACCCGGCAAGCAGCTTCGGCCTCGTCCCAACGTTCCCGCAGGCACAATCCGCCAACTCAGCGTAGGAGTTCACCGCCACGACGACCGGAATCGACGACGCCAGGCCCATCGCTCTCGTCGCTGCTGCAACGCCACAGCGTGAACATCCTTCCCACAGCGCTGGTCAAGTTGGAGACCGGGACGAAGACCTTCGAGACCGCAGCACTCATCGATCCGTGCAGCCCCATGAGCTGCATCGACGCTTCGTTGGCGTCAGCCTTTAAGCTTTCGATGACCAATGTTGGCGACGAGAAGGTCTGCACGACGACGATTCGCTCCAGGATCGACGCGAACACGAAGCTCGAGGTCGTGCTCAAGATCGAGCCCAGGGTGCGGATCCGTACACCTGTCCGGGCATTGAGCGACACCGTAGTGTCCAAGTACAGGGACATCATGCTGGCGGATGACGGGTTCCATCGGCCTGCTACCGTATCCATGGTCTTAGGAGCAGACATTTATCCTAAGGTTATCCAATCCGGATTCCTGACCTTCGACGAGGGAATGCCGGTCGCTCAAAAGACCGTGTTTGGGTGGATCGTGTCCGGTGCCTGCAGCTTGCCGTAGGATGGCTATGTTGCAACCCCAGTGATTGCAAGGGGGGCGGAATGTTCGAGTTACGGGGTTTGGACTGTCACCCGCTCTCCGCTCCCTCTTACGTTCTCCACTCCCTCTTACGCTCTCCCGCTCTTCACCACAGAGTCTCCGAGGAGTCTCCGCTGCGCTTGGGAGAACCCAACGCATTAGAATAAGCTTTAGTGTGTGTAAAACTACCTCGAACAATAAAGCATACGCCGGTCGCGCCCGCGCTTATTCTACAAGTCTTCGAGTGTTTTTTCGAGTGCTCTTTTTTTTCAGCAAACTAGGAATTTTCCAGGACCAGCACCCCCCATCACCCCAACACTATGAATCATATGCCGACTTATTCCACGTAACTAACTTAAGTTTTTATAAAGAAATAATCAATCTAGAATCAGGATATGTTAGAAAGGATACAAATATTCGGACAAAATGGGAAATTACTTACGAAATACAAATACTGGAATTAATTCTGACACAATTGATACCAACTAGATCAAAAAGGGGAATAAATGAGTTAGGCACTGTTTGGAAATGGTTAGCTGGAACTCCGGATCACGATGATTTCATTGAAATACAGAATAAAATAAATGATTTAATTGAAAACAATAACCAACAATTTATTATTACTTCCAAATTGTTTAAGGAGATAAAATCACTTTCCGATCACTTTAAAAACATTTTTATTGATCAAGAATTGCCGTTACGAAAACATCGTTTACGTTTATTAACATTTGACTTACAAAACCTTATTGATACACTAGCCAAAATTGATTTATTCAACACACAAATATTAAATAATGAAGACATTAAAGAAATATTAGATATATATATATATAAAATATATAAATATATAATATATAAAATCTCCATATTCAAAATTGTATTGCATAAAGAACTCTTAATTATTTATATAACAAACAGATGCGAAATTTACTATGCCAGATCCATTTCACATAATGATGGAAAATTACTAATAAGTAATCAGGTCGCAAAATGCGAAAATACCTTTTATGAAATATCTAATTTTAAGAACGAACTTTTTAAGAACTGTTGTATTATAAGTAAAGATAAGACTTGTTTTACCCGTTTATTAATGGAGAAAAATCAATTTGCACTAAAATTCTAGAAAAAAAGTAAGAATATAGATATCATTCAAAAAGGTGCCATTCTAATAAATGGAAATAATATTGTGAACGATTCTCATTTAAACGAGTCATATTTAATAACATTTAACCACACAACTACAATAAATAATATTTCATACACGAACTCAGAAAACAAAATACTTGAGTACATTACTACCAACCATTTTAAAAACCTGGAAATATCAGAATATATAAAATCCAACAATTCAGAACTTTCTCTTGACAACATTAATATTTTAAACCCATTTATTGAAATTTACAATTGGAAAATTTCAATTTCATTTATATTACTAATTTTAATCATTTTGTACTTCATTACTATGTTAATATTAAAATTCAGAAATTATATATTTGTAACCAAACAAAAGCACAATGCAGTGGAATAATTTCAGCATAAAGCTTTTATCAAAAGTTCAGAAAGTGTCAAAGAAAAGCTTCTGGCCGAGGTTGATTGGATTAGGATTCAGAATTTTAAGATCAGTCTGATTCGGGAGGATTAAAAGAACGGTTTATAAATGTATAAATAGATAACAATAAGTGTCTTGTAATAAAGTGATAAGTTGAAAAGTTTAACACCAATAAAATATTAAAAGATAAAAAATAATTTTTTTAAATAATTAATACCGCAAAAAGTTAATTTACACTATTAAGGGACCAATAAAACTAAAGAAAAGTATAATAATAAAACCTACTAGCGGGTATCTGATGGTCGGGAAACTCGACTATAGCATTCCATTTCGTTTTGTCTGTTCTCGTTAAGTTTTTTTAATTTATTTTCTCTTATCATCTACGAGTTATAGATAGGATACCTGCGTTAAATAAAATGTAAACTGGTATCTGTAAGGTTGTATTATGTTTAGTTTTATGGCTGTAAATATATAAAATTGTTTTAAATATTGTTTCCCTATTTTCTTTATTATCTTCATTATAGATAATTCGTATTTTTTCGTTTATTGTTTTATGAAGGCGTTCTAAATCTGCAATTTCCATTATTTTGTTTGTAATAATGAAGGTATTATTCAGGCAAACTAGTAAAGAGTCGCTCATAAAAACAAAATAATATTTGTTGGTCTATGTTCTTTTTTCACAAGATTGCTGATTTTCAGATTCAAATTCAATATGTAAATTTTGAAGTAATTTTTTATAGCCGGGAAAATAATTTCTTATTCTATGTTCTGTTTTTACAAGATTGCAGATTTTCCGATTCAAATTCAAAATATAAATTTTGAATTAATTTAGTATAGACGGGAAAAAAAGTCGTGTAATTTTTTTAATTCCAGGGTGAAATAATTTTATGTGTTGAGTAATAATAAATTCTTTGTGTGGGTTTCACTAGCAGAGTAACGGGTATCTGATAGTCGGGAACTCGACTAAAGAATTCTCTAGTGATATTTATGTATTTATTAGATTTATTTGATTTGATTCAAGAAATGATTATATAAACAAGAGCGAATTCTAACGATATTAATATTTGAATATAGCTTAAAAATAGAAATAAAAAATATATATAATATTACAAAATAAATTTCAATTATGACTATATTATAATAACTGTCGTTAGAATATTCAGCTGGCTACGTGTGAAAAATTAGAGTACACATTGTCTAGTAGACATCGATTCTTAGGTGTAAAGGTTGAGATTCATCATACAGATTCTAAAGATATAGACGCAGCGCCACACCCACATCCCGCACAAAACTGTCACTTCAAAAAATTGGTTGATATTTATTTTATTAGTCTTGTAAATTTCTATTTATTTCACAAACATTTTATTGTCACGCCCACTTTAACGCTCTCAAGCACTTTGGAACAATTGTCTCGTTGCTGTTTGGGTTATAATTTTTATGATACGCATTTTAAAAATTGATAAGTCTCTATGTAAATTACGGTAGTGTGATTTAGAAAATATTTTATTAAAATTTTTTTTTTCTTTTCTGTAGAGATATTTTGGTGTATTTTATAATGATTTTAGTTTGAAATATTTTTATATATCTTTATAGTGACATATCCATAAGTCCCTAAGACTTAAGAACATGCCTACATACTAATACACACAACATGTACACCCCAATACAACATACACCACTCCGGATGTACCCAGATACCAGATAAGAATAAGATTGTATGATTCTCGAGAATGGAAAAAAAACCCAATACTAGATAAGTCACCCACTGGTAGAATAAGCATCCGTCCCCTAATTTAAACAATTCCCTGCTTAAGCCCTCACCCCATCGTCACGTTCCCACGTTCAAAGCTCGGACTCGCAATCCCGAAAAAGAAAAGTATCGATTTCAATAAACAGAGCAAATGCACTTGAATCCAAGAGAAACGCAAAGCGTTTTCTCTTCACGATCAGAATCCTAAAGTCTAAAGTCCATATTAGAAAAGCTCGATACCGAGGCTTGAACGTCAATCAAATCAGAATAATTATCAGAGTTCAGTTTGAGACCTAATTGTAAAAGGTCGGTGTTCTTCTCAAATAAAAAGTTCTATAATCATTTAGTGAAATAAATATTTATGTTTTCACTTATAAATATTGCAAGAATTTAATTGGCGCAGTCGGTAGGATCCAATAAAATAAAAGAGTCCTTTTAGTACGGTACTGATCAACTGAAGGATATGCTATACGACTAGCTGTCCAAGAACAGCGAATTAAAATAGTGATTCGTAAACATTTTAGAGATCCGCAAAAGATTCTACGAGAAAGTAGTATTCAAAATAAAATCCCGTGCGGTCGGAAACAAAAATTAATTAAAATTTTTTCATTCGAAAATTAAAACCAAGTTTAAATAAAACTTAAAACCAAACTTAAACAAAATGTAAACCAAGTTTAAAACAAACTTAAAACTAAAAACCAAAAAAAAAACTCCTGAAAACAAAAGACATCATGGAAGTCCCGCAACTCTCAGAAACACATCTAAACCAACTACTAAACCAAATCAAAGAACTGAATTATTACGATGACGCACCTGGCAAATTATCTGGATTCGTCAACCAAGTGGAACAATTGCTTAATTTGTACCCAACACAGGATGCCAGACAGGCACATGTCATATATGGAGCAGTGAAGCGATTATTAGAGGATTCAGCCTTAGAAGTCGTAACCCAGGAAAAAGCTAACACATGGCTGGACATAAAGAAAGCATTGGCAATGGCATTCAAAGACCATAGACCTTATGTATCACTCATCCGACAATTAGAAGACACATCATACCCAGGAAGTATCTGTAAGTTTATAGAAAAACTAGAAACACAATACTGGATTATGTTCGATAAGTTAGAATTAGAAAGTGACCCTGTTGATAAATGGAAACAGGGAAACTCGACTATAGCATTCCATTTCGTTTTGTCTGTTCTCGTTAAGTTTTTTTAATTTATTTTCTCTTATCATCTACGAGTTATAGATAGGATACCTGCGTTAAATAAAATGTAAACTGGTATCTGTAAGGTTGTATTATGTTTAGTTTTATTGCTGTAAATGTATAAAATTGTTTTTATTATTGTTTCCCTATTTTCTTTATTATCTTCATTATTGATAATTCGTATTTTTTCGTTTATTGTTTTATGAAGGCGTTCTAAATCTGCAATTTCCATTATTTTGTTTGTAATAATGAAGGTATTATTCAGGCAAACTAGTAAAGAGTCGCTCATAAAAACAAAATAATTTTTGTTGGTCTATGTTCTGTTTTTACTAGATTGCAGATTTTCAGATTCAAATTCAATATGTAAATTATGAAGTAATTTATTATAGCCGGGAAAGTAATTTCTTATTCTATGTTCTGTTTTTACAAGATTGCAGATTTTTCGATTCAAATTCAAAATATAAATTTTGAATTAATTTATTATAGCCGGGGAAAAAAGTCGTGTAATTTTTTTAATTCCAGGGTGAAATAATTTTATGTGTTGAGTAATAATAAATTCTTTGAATTCAGCGTAAGAGTTTATTTCCTATACTTAAATTATACTTTTTAAATTGTATCGTTACTGTATGGAAAATGGAAAAGTTACAGTCATTATCTATGTAAATAACGCTAGTGTGACAACGATATTAATATTTGAATATAGCTTAAACATAGAAATAAAAAATATATATGATATTACAAAATATATTTCAATTATGACTATATTATAATAACTGTCGTTAGAATATTCAGCTGGCTACGTGTGAAAAATTAGAGTACACATTGTCTAGTAGACATCGATTCTTAGGTGTAAAGGTTGAGATTCATCATACAGATTCTAAAGATATAGACGCAGCGCCACACCCACATCCCGCACAAAACTGTCACTTCAAAAAATTGGTTGATATTTATTTTATTAGTCTTGTAAATTTCTATTTATTTCACAAACATTTTTTTGCCACGCCCGCTTTAACGCTCGTTGCTGTTTGGGTTATAATTTTTATGATACGCATTTTTAAAAATTGATAAGTCTCTATGTAAATTACGGTAGTGTGATTTAGAAAATACTTTATTATAACTTTTTTTCTTTTCTGTAGAGTTATTTTGGTGTATTTTATGATGATTTTAGTTTGAAATATTTTTATATATCTTTATAGGGACATATCCATAAGTCCCTAAGACTTAAGAACATGCCTACATACTAATACACACAACATGTACACCCCAATACAACATACACCACTCCGGATGTACCCAGATACCAGATAAGAATAAGATTGTATGATTCTCGAGAATGGAAAAAAAAACCAATACTAGATAAGTCACCCACTGGTAGACTAAGCATCCGTCCCCTAATTTAAACAATTCCCTGCTTAAGCCCTCACCCCATCGTCACGTTCCCACGTTCAAAGCTCGGACTCGCAATCCCGAAAAAGAAAAGTATCGATTTCAATAAACAGAGCAAATGCACTTGAATCCAAGAGAAACGCAAAGCGTTTTCTCTTCACGATCAGAATCCTAAAGTCTAAAGTCCATATTAGAAAAGCTCGATATCGAGGCTTGAACGTCAATCAAATCAGAATAATTATCAGAGTTCAGTTTGAGACCTATTTGTAAAAGGTCGGTGTTCTTCTCAAATAAAAAGTTTTGTAATCATTTTGTGAAATAAATATTATATTTTTTTCACTTATAAATATTGCAAGAATTTAATTGGCGCAGTCGGTAGGATCCAATAAAATTAAAGAGTCATTTTAGTACGGTACTGATCAACTGAAGGATATGCTATACGACTAGCTATCCAAGAAGAGCGAATTAAAATAGTGATTCGTGAAAGTAGTATTCAAAATAAAATCCCGTGCGGTCGGAAACAAAAATTAATTAAAATTTTTTCATTCGAAAATTAAAACCAAGTTTAAATAAAACTTAAAACCAAACTTAAACAAAATGTAAACCAAGTTTAAAACAAACTTAAAACTAAAAACCAAAAAAAACTCCTGAAAACAAAAGACATCATGGCAGTCCCGCAACTCTCAGAAACACATCTAAACCAACTACTAAACCAAATCAAAGAACTGAATTATTACGATGACGCACCTGGCAAATTATCTGGATTCGTCAACCAAGTGGAACAATTGCTTAATTTGTACCCAACACAGGATGCCAGACAGGCACATGTCATATATGGAGCAGTGAAGCGATTATTAGAGGATTCAGCCTTAGAAGTCGTAACCCAGGAAAAAGCTAACACATGGCTGGACATAAAGAATGCATTGGCAATGGCATTCAAAGACCATAGACCTTATGTATCACTCATCCGACAATTAGAAGACACATCATACCCAGGAAGTATCTGTAAGTTTATAGAAAAACTAGAAACACAATACTGGATTATGTTCGATAAGTTAGAATTAGAAAGTGACCCTGTTGATAAATGGAAACAGGGAAACTCGACTATAGCATTCCATTTCGCTTTGTCTGTTCTCGTTAAGTTTTTTTAATTTATTTTCTCTTATCATCTACGAGTTATAGATAGGATACCTGCGTTAAATAAAATGTAAACTGGTATCTGTAAGGTTGTATTATGTTTAGTTTTATGGCTGTAAATGTATAAAATTGTTTTTATTATTGTTTCCCTATTTTCTTTATTATCTTCATTATTGATAATTCGTATTTTTTCGTTTATTGTTTTATGAAGGCGTTCTAAATCTGCAATTTCCATTATTTTGTTTGTAATAATGAAGGTATTATTCAGGCAAACTAGTAAAGAGTCGCTCATAAAAACAAAATAATTTTTGTTGGTCTATGTTCTGTTTTTACTAGATGGCAGATTTTCAGACTCAAATTCAATATGTAAATTATGAAGTAATTTATTATAGCCGGGAAAATAATTTCTTATTCTATGTTCTGTTTTTACAAGATTGCAGATTTTTCGATTCAAATTCAAAATATAAATTTTGAATTAATTTATTATAGCCGGGGAAAAAAGTCGTGTAATTTTTTTAATTCCAGGGTGAAATAATTTTATGTGTTGAGTAATAATAAATTCTTTGAATTCAGCGTAAGAGTTTATTTCCTATACTTAAATTATACTTTTTAAATTGTATCGTTACTGTATGGGAAATGGAAAAGTTACAGTCATTATCTATGTAAATAACGCTAGTGTGACAACAAGAATTTAAACAATTTTTAATTTTTTCTCATTTTATTCCCCAATACCCATCGATATCCCAGAAAAATTTTAAAATTGTGGGTTTCACTAGCAGAGTAACGGGTATCTGATAGTCGGGAACTCGACTAAAGAATTCTCTAGTGATATTTATGTATTTATTAGATTTATTTGATTTGATTCAAGAAATGATTATATAAACAAAAGCGAAATCTAAACGATATTAATATTTGAATATAGCTTAAACATAGAAATAAAAAATATATATGATATTACAAAATATATTTCAATTATGACTATATTATAATAACTGTCGTTAGAATATTCAGCTGGCTACGTGTGAAATATTAGAGTACACATTGTCTAGTAGACATCGATTCTTAGGTGTAAAGGTTGAGATTCATCATACAGATTCTTAAGATTAGACGCAGCGCCACACCCACATCCCGCACAAAAATGTCACTTCAAAAAATTGGTTGATATTTATTTTATTAGTCTTGTAAATTTCTATTTATTTCACAAACATTTTTTTGCCACGCCCGCTTTAACGCTCTCAAGCACTTTGGAACAATTGTCTCGTTGCTGTTTGGGTTATAATTTTTATGATACGCATTTTTAAAAATTGATAAGTCTCTATGTAAATTACGGTAGTGTGATTTAGAAAATATTTTATTATAATTTTTTTTTTCTTTTCTGTAGAGTTATTTTGGTGTGTTTTATGATGATTTTAGTTTGAAATATTTTTATATATCTTTATAGTGACGTATCCATAAATCCCTAAGACTTAAAAATATGCCTACATACTAATACACACAACATGTACACCCCAATACAACATACACCACTCCGGATGTACCCAGATACCAGATAAGAATAAGATTGTATGATTCTCGAGAATGGAAAAAAAACCTAATTCTAGATAAGTCACCCACTGGTAGACTAAACATCCGTCCCCTAATTTAAACAATTCCCTGCTTAAGCCCTCACCCCATCTTCACGTTCCCACGTTCAAAGCTCGGACTCCCAATCCCGAAAAAGAAAAGTGTCGATTTCAATAAATAGAGCAAATGCACTTGAATCCAAGAGAAATGCAAAGCTTTTCTCTTCACGATCAGAATTCTAAAGTTTAAAGTCCATATTAGAAAAGCTCGATACCGAGGCTTGAACGTCAATCAAATCAGAATAATTATCAGAGTGCAGTTTGGGACCTAATTGTAAAGGTCGGTGTACTTCTCAAATAAAAAGTTTTGTAATCATTTAGTGAAATAAAAATTATATTTTTTTCACTTATAAATATTGCAAGAATTTAATTGGCGCAGTCGGTAGGATCCAATAAAATAAAAGAGTCCTTTTAGTACGGTACTGATCAACTGAAGGATATGCTATACGACTAGCTACTAATACAAAGGAAGTCATTACAGCCCTGAAGGACTATTTTAGAGCATACAGCAACCCTAAATGCATCATTTTAGATAGGGGAAGTTGTTTTACATCCGAGGAATTTGATGACTTTATGTTTAGAGTTCGATGTTAAGCATATGAAGATTGCGACTGGTTCACCCCAAGCAAACGGACAGGTTGAAAGAGTCAATAGAAGCCTAGGTCCAATGATAGCGAAACTGGTACAACCAGAGAAAGGCATATATTGAGACACAGTAATAGATAAAGTTGAGCACGTCTTAAATAATACACAGCACCGCAGCATCAAACAAACTCCAAGCAGAGTTCTTTTTGCTTTAGAGCAAAGAGGAAAAATAGTAGAAGAGTTAAAAGAAAAACTAGAGGAATTAAAAAATACTGAAGAAGATAGGGATTTGGTAAAAATTAGAAATGAAGTTGAAAATAATCAAAAAAAGGCTCAAGCGTATAATAAAACACATTATGACAAGACCGCCAGACAGCCATCAGAATACAAAAAAGGAGATTATGTGATGGTTAAAAATTTCGACAGTACAGCGGGCATCTCTAGAAAATTGATTCCAAAGTGTAAAGGCCCATATGTGATATCTAAAGTATTAAGAAACGACAGATTCTTGTTAAAAGACGTAGAAGGTTTTCAGATATCTCGTAACCCATACCAAGGTGTCTGGAGCATCCAAAATATTAAGCATTGGATAGGCAACAAGAAAAATAAACGAAGACACAATTAAACAATAATAATAATATAATAACAGATTAATATAGTATGTACATATGTATAAATAAAAGAATTTATCATACAACTAAGCAATCAATGTAAACCATGATCAGGGGATCAGCTAGTCAGGACGGCCAAGTTGTGGTAGTATGAACACTCATAAGGCCCACGGTACCATGTAGTAGCATAGTCTTAGGTATGAAGCCCATAGAGGCAGAGAGAAGAATACGATCATATCCCCGTTAGGAATAAGAATATTATTGTTATCTCGCTCTTACTTATAAGCTAGCATTAAGAGATAAGAATGTACACCTAGCTCACTCACAAACGCATACACACTTCAAAGAGCATAAGAAAAGAGGAATACCCGAGACGCGGCATTCGGTGGCGTGTGCTTGAAGGGAAAAGTCGATTAAAGGCATTGTGAAATTATTTAAAGGATTGAGTACATATATTCATTTTTCGGCGTCCACAACTTCGAAGTCCATTATCCAATCTAGTGATAATCCAAAGGCTGTAGGTTTTCCTTTATTCGAATTATTAAACTCTCGGTCTGAATTCGTAAATGGCGCAGTCGGTAGGATAAAAAGGAAAACCGAGGAAGTCAAAATGTTATCGGAATCCCATCTGAATCAAGCCTTAAGCCAAATTAGGCAAATACCAACATTCAGTGGTAATACCCAAGAACTCAGAGCCTTTATCCGAAGGATCGAGTTCATACTTCAACTCTATCCATCAACCGACACCAGACAAAAACTTGTATTCTTCAGCGGAATTGAGATGCATCTTGCAGGAGATGCTCAACGAGTATCCCAGTTATGAGGAGCAACAACCTGGACAACCCTAATGAATGCTCTCATCAGCGAATATAAAATCCAAACATCATGTGAAGAACTACTGCGTCGACTTTACAACACACTTCCGTTGTATCCGTAAGTTCGTCGAAAAGTTTGAAATCACATTATTCACAATATCAAATAAACTTATGCTAGAAAATGATATCATTTAAACCGTATTATACACAAATGCATTAAAAAAATTGACCGATAGGTTATTTATGACTCTTGCTAGATTTGATATTATGACAGTATCTAGCACAACATCAATTAATGTTATGAAAAAAAAGAGCTAATTTCCCATGTTTTGCTTGAATACCGTGATACTCAGTACAAAGAAGGTGAAACTTTCACAATTAGGATTAAACATTCTATTCATACAAAACACGAAGACCCTATCTATAAAAAACCATATAAATACACCCAAACGTTTGATCAAAAAGTCAACAACCAAATAAACGAAATGATAGAACAAAAAATAATTAGGAAATCTAAATCCCCCTAATGTTCTCCAACCAAAATTTCGATTAGTCGTAGACTATCGTAGTCTCAATGAGAAAACCATTGACGACAAATTCCCTATTTTAGTAATGGATGAAATATTAGACAAGCTTGGACGCTATCAACTTCACAACCATTGATCTATCTAAAGGTTTTCATCAAATTCAAATGGACTAGCAATCAATACCGAAAACAGCATTTTCAACGAAACATGGACATTACATATACTCGTATGCCCTTTGGTCGGAAAAATGCACCAGCAACATTTCAACGCTGCATAAACAATCTTCTAGAAGATTTAATTTATAAAGATTGTTTAGTTTATTTAGGTGATATTATCATTTATTCCACTTCATTGGAAGAACACATAATGTCACTGAAAAGGTATTTGAATAAAAAAACAGAATTTCTCGGTCACATTATCACGACAGATGATATTAAACCAAACCCTAACAAAATAAATGCAATTATTAAGTTTCCTATTCCTAAAACCACAAAAGGAATAAATCTTTTCTTGGACTCTGCCGATTTTACCGTAAGTTCATTCCCAATTTTGCAAAAATAGCAAAACCTCTAACCTCCAAATTAAATAAAAGAGCAGTAATTAACACAATAGATAATGATTACATGTCCGCCTTCGAGAAAATAAAAGTACTCATCACGCCGGATCCAATCCTAATAAAATATTAAAATAAAAATAATAAAATAATCAAATTTTTGCTGACAACAGACGTAAGTAATATAGCCATCCCAAGAGCATAAACTCATCTGCTATGCAAGCAAAACTTTAAACGAACACGAACTTAACTATTCGGCAATAGAAAAAGAAATATTAGCTATAGCATGGGCAACAAAATATCTACCTATTCGGTAGAAGGTTCAATGATGTAGCTGACGCTCTATCTAAAGTTCAAATTCAAGAAAACTTCCTAGGAGAAGACGACCCAGCTACCCTACCATAGCAGCTACTGTGCATAGTACAGAAGAAGACAACCAAAATAACATTTCAATAACAGAAAGACCTCTTAATTATTGTAACAGACAATTTGAATTCATAAAAGACAATTTTTACGACGTCCAGATAATAAAATATTTCCGTAAAACCATAATAAAAATCAGTTATAAAGAAATGACTGATAACCTTGCTAAGGATCTAATTAAAGAATACTTCTACACAAAGAAAAGTGTTATTTACTTCCCTGATGAGATTGACTCAGCTAAAGACAAAAACCAAAAAAATGTACTGGCTCTTAGGACCCCGCTCTCAATTAAGCCTAGAGAACAAATTACTGCTGTATAAAGAAGTCCTAAAGCCAGTATGGACCTACGAACTAACTCTAACATTGAAATATTACAGAGATACCAGTCTATGACGTTAAGAACAATCACAAGTGGTATATGACTAATCATGGCATCCACAAAGACATGGAACTTCGCCTTGTTAAAGGCGAAATAAAGTCAAATGCAAACTACACAACCATGATAATGTCCTAATACTAGGCCTACTAGATAACCGAAAGCGATTTTTGTTTTTTGTAGAGTTTAAATCATTTATTATTATTCATTAGTCAGTAGGAACCGTTCAGTTCCTTCTGAACTTAACCTAATGTGTACCTTAAAAGATATTATGGATTCTGTTCCTTAATTATAGTGTGTACAAATGTACCGTGGAGAGTTTATGCCATCTTACGTGTAAGGAGTTCATGGGGATGTATTCTCTTCAGACGTCGGAGGATAATAGGATCGACAAGATCATTCGCCAACGTGTTCGGGTGGGCGCTAAGTCTGTCGCCATATCGGCTGCTGTGGAAGTTTGGAATTGGTAACTGAAACAAAGGCTGTCTCTTGATGCGTCTCCATATTGAGAATCCACTATTACTATCTGGACCAGCAGTAAGGTAAGGTATCCAGGCTTGCTTTACGGTTATTGGCTAGCAGACGGCGCAGTCTTTTAGTAATACTTGAATATTGCTGATAAATGCTAGAATCCCCTGTTGCGGTGTATTGTCTTCTGAGGCGTCTTTTGTGGCTGAGCAAGTCCCTAACCTCTATGCTTAAAATGGGAGGCCTACTTATGGCCGTGAGATGAACTTGGTGAGGGGTTGGTGTAGCCTGCCTTGCAGCTTCAATGATTGCAGATGTGAAATAGTCGATGTACGCTTCCAGCCTACTGCAAATGTCAATGCGAATATTGAATTTTACAGTATCCTTGATGTGTTCTTTGAATATCCAAATGTTCGCTTTTACAGACAGCATTTTTTAACACTTCTAAATAGTTGGGCGTCCTCATCTAGCTCAAAAAGAAAAGGTCAGATGACAGTTCTGTCAGCACATTAACCCTGATTTGTTGCTGTCTAAAGCCTTTGGAGATCCCGAAATCAATGGCACTAGGAGAGGCATTTGCGCGATAGGGGTAAGATGTGGTTTCTCCAGTTGCAACGGTGTCGAATCGATTTTCTGCAAGTGCAGAGCACAGCAACTTCCTGTCTTTTGCGTTCCAGTCACCTGCCGCAAGGAACTCTGTGCCAAATTGTGTGATGAACTACCTAACATTAGCATCTGTCCATCTAATAGTCGGAGGGCAGTATACTGAGGCAACATTAAAGTTTCCTCTGCTTGCAGTCAGCTGAATAGTTACTGCCTGGATATGATTTTGCGATAGAGTGGCGAATGGTTGATGAGAGATATTTGATCTAACAAGGATCGCCGCTCCACCGTGCTGTCTGTGTTTGGCAGGGTAAAGCCATAGAGCCTGAAGAGGGACCGGGAGGAGAAGTGGGTTTCTGACAACAGAAAGATGTCTATGTCGTGAAGTCCATTAAAAGCGAGGATCTCATTGGTCTTCGAAGAAGCCCATTTGAATGGGCCATGCTGTTATCTTAAGAGGACCCATTTCTAAATGCAGAGGATGAAGGACGGGCTTGAGAAGTAGTTGCATCAACGTTTCTACTAACGACATCATTCTGTCAAGCCTAGAAAAAAGCTGTTCCAGCTTGGAGTCCAGGTTGGTAGTTACATTAGTGCAGTAGCGGCAGGCGAATGAATTGGCTGAACAGCAGACTGATTGCCTCTGACAACGGACGCAAAAGACGGCCTTCCAACGCCAGGGCAGGGGGTTCTTTAATAGGACCAGCAGCAGTGGGTTCATTGTTCTTCAAATGATGCTTACGAGTAGAAGCATCTTTAAGGTATTTAATGCAAGCTTTAAAGTTAGCTGCATGAGGCTTTCCACAGTGATAGGAGCATCTGGCATCATCTTTCTTGAGCCTACACTCCGAAGTGGGATGGCAAATAAAATGCCGAAAACAATACGTTTTGGTATGACCATAGCCGTGACATCTATGGCTTGTACAGGCTTAAGTTGCTTACGTGGTTTCTTCCATATCACTCGATGCTTGCAGACGAAAAGAATATTCTTAACAAGCTTGTTATTTTCCGCTTTTTTTGAGACTTATTGCGTGGAGTATATACACGTACAAATTTATGGCCTTCATTCTGTAGGAATGCGATGATGTCCTCCGATGAAACTTCATGGTGTATGTTACGCAATGACCAGAAGCTTTTTACTCTTATTCTGAGAATCTCTTTAGCGTGTAATTTGGCTGCCTTCTGTGCTACCCTGTTTGCGGCGACGCATAGCAATTTGAATTTCACGATCAGATCTCTGATCTTGACATCTTTCCTTTAAACGCCTGCATAACACGTTCCAATTCATGATATCCACCGATCTATGAACACGCCAATAAAATGCTAAGGGTGGTCCTGTAAACAGTAAATTAACGAATTGGGATAGAAGTTCGAAGTTTCCGTCGTTGGCTGAACCGCTGAATTTAATACGCCAATTCGATATAATGTTGGAAATCCTATCAGGTCTATCAGGTCTGGTGAAGTCCTAACATGTGAGTTGTTATTTCTTTCTGAGTTTATTTCGGGAACGTCTCGACCGAAATTATTTTGTATGTCTTGCTGCAGCTCACTCTGTCCATTATTTATAAGTGTGGATTTATTCAATTGAGTAAACGCCATAGAGATTTGTTCTGTCACTGATTGTAGCATGCCTGCTTGAAAGGACTGCATTGAACTTTGGACTATTTGCTGAACACGGTCTTCTGTCACAACTCTGGAATCTGAACTATCCCCGCTACAAATGTTTGGCTGTATTCCGAGCACCTGAACGGGTCATCATCTTGTTACCTTGAGATTTAGTTGACAAGCTGGCCACATATGGGGCAGTTGTCATGGTTCTTAGGTAATTGTCAAGGCAATGTTTGTGAAAAGAATGTTTACAACGGGTTTCAACCAAGTCCAGATTACCTACTGGCCCGTTGAAGATGGTGCATGTCACCGATGTATCAGTCTCTACGTCAACTAAATTTTCATTACTTCGCATCATCATTTCCAAAGCTTTTAGAATACAAACTGGTGAATATATAAAGTCTAACAAATCCTCTCGTTAGAACAAGAAAAATAAGCGATAAGATCAAACGATCCAACGATCAAAGATAAGCGAAAAAAAGATAAAAGTTAAGCGACCAAAAAAAGTAAATGCGGGTCTTACCCTCAGTAGCGAAGCAGTAGGTTGTATAATTCAATTGGTACTAAAAGCTAACGGGGCGTGCATACAGAGTTGTAAAATAAATGTTATTCATTTATTTATGAACTCTTACCACTTAGAATAGTAACTAGCCGAATCTATCCAGCTAGAAAAGTCTCGATCCTAAATGATAAGAAGGTAATTTTTAAATAGTGAAATCCTGGTATAGAACCGACTTTAAATCAGAACTATAATTCCTAAGAATCAATTACTCAAATTAGAATGTTTTTCTTTTTTAACAATAATGTTCGATTATTAACGAAAAAAAAAAGCATAACGTTTCCTCCGGAACTTTCCAGAGACCATAAATTCCAGGACGGAATATGATGAAGTGCCTAATCAGGCACCGGGCTGGCCCCACGTTGGGCGCCAATTATAACTGTAACGAAGACGCTCATAGAGCGTTGTCCACCTCAACACACTCTGTCTACTATTTTGACCGGCATGCTCAGGGAAAATGGGCGTGGGTTTTGTGTTGAGATGAACAAGAGTGTCACAGCTACAATACTATAGACAGAGATACGATAGATGCAAAACGATAACCAAAAGGTTAAGAACCAGACAAAAAATGTACCTATTAAATATGAGGCCCATATGTTATTGGCCTTATTCTATAATGTACTCGAGAAACTACAGGCAGCCAAGGTGTTCGTGTCATTGGACCTGCAGAACAGTTAGTTTCACGACCCAATAGAAGAATCAAGTCGGAAATATACTGCGTTTATCACCAAAGACGCCATATGGGTTCTGCAATTCTCCTGCGGCATTTATAAGATTTATAAACCACATATTCCAGGAATTTATATCATGAGGCATTCTAAAACTCTATATGGATGATATTGTAATATATGGACAACGAATGACTTTATACTTACGTATAAAGTGGAAGAAATGTAATTTTCTTGTAAACAAAATCCACTTCCTGGGACATGCAGTACAAGATGGAAAGGTTTGGCCTGGCAGAGAAAAAGCAATGGCCGTTAAGCAGTTTGCAGTACCTAAGGATGTGAAAGCTGTTCAATCCTTTTTTGGTCTAACGGGCTTCTTCAGGAAGTTTGTAAAGACTATGCCATCATTGCGCGACCTTTAACTAATCTATTAAAAAAGGAAACCACTTTCAAATTGGAGCCGAAAGAATACGCAGCTATTGAGAGTCTAAAGAGTGTGTGAAGGTTCTTCTTTAAGTATTTATTGTAGAGGTGCATCAACGAAGCTGCACACAGATGCTTTAAAGGACGTATTCGGTGCCACATTGATGCAGAATATTAAAGATCAATTGCACACCATAATTTACAGAAGCAAAAGGACGAGTCTAAGTGAATCAGGAAGACACATTTACATTTTACTTATCTAGCTATGAAGAAATTTCGCCATTATTTAATTGGTGATCCGTTCAAGCTGGTTACTGACGACATAGCGATTACGCAGACCATCAAGAAGAAAGACATTCCTCGAGAGGTAGCAGAATGGATTTTGTATGTGGCAGATTTCAACTTCAAAACAGAGCATCGTGCGGGTGGGAGAACTGTCTCAGACTGGACTGTCTCAGCCGTTATGCCAACGAGATTTTCTTTATATCGTCTAAGATATCTTGTCCGTTGAAGGCAGCCCAACAAAAAGATGAATATATTCAGGCCAAACGCACAATATTGGAAGAACGACCTTACAACGACTTTAAACTGAAGGGAGGAGTTTTGTTCAAGTTTGTCAAAGGAAATGATTTGCTTCTTGTACCTAAAATAATGGAACGTGAGATAATAAGCGAACCTCATGGAGTCGGACATTATGCAAACCAGAAGATCGTACATTCTATACAACGGCAGTTTTGGATTCCGCACCTAGAGATCAAGGTCGCAAAGCTTATAAACGCGTGTATTCCGTGTATTATTACGAACAAAAACCTGGGCAAACAGCATGGACTTTTATGCTGATCACTCGTCTGTGAAACACAATATAAGTACATCTTCGCACTTGTTGGATTTTCGAAATTCGTGTGGATTTTTACTACAGAATAAACTGGAGCTGACGAAGTTTTGAAAAAAATGGAAGAATGGTTATTTGGTAATCCGAGCCGAATAATAACCGAAATAGGAGTTGCCTTTGATTCAGGAGTATTTGAAGATTAATGAATAAGATTTAAGATTAATTTGAAGATTAATTAAATCGAGCATGTCTTAACAACAACTGGAGTTGCCAGAGAAAATGGGCTGAAAATTCTTCAAAGTTGTATAAGTTCACATCGCAAGTTGCTCTACAAAGAATTCACCATTTGAGATAATGTTTGGAGTAAAAATTCAGAATAAGTCCAACGCCAGGCTATTGGAACTTTTGGAAAATTAAATTCTTAAAGAATTTGACAAACAGAGATAGATATTGCAATAAACGGTTAAGGAGCAAATACCAAAGGCTCAAGATATTTATAAAAAACAGTACGAAATGAAACGTATATACAAAGAAGGTGATCTTGTAGCAGTAAAACGTACTCAGTTTGTTACTGGGGAAAAGTTTGCAAGCGCTTTTCTATGACCTTTTGCAGATATGGCAGATATCAAGTTGGTAAAGCTGTCCAAGGAGAACGCCCCAACAAGATGCATAAAAGTGCTGATAACAGATAGACGATGATAAGCAGGATGGACGAGTGTGAACAATGATGGTGATGGAAGCGCGATAGCACAGGCGGCACACTGCAGGAGGAAACTATCGATAGGATCAGGAGAGCAGTTGGCTGGAATGATCGAAGAAGCAGTTGCAGATCGTGAAGATGGAGTAAAGTCGTCAAGTAGGAGTCGTCGAGGAATCAAGTCCGAGCTTAGAAGTTG
This sequence comes from Drosophila melanogaster, assembly GCF_000001215.4. Lineage (NCBI taxonomy): Eukaryota > Metazoa > Arthropoda > Insecta > Diptera > Drosophilidae > Drosophila > Drosophila melanogaster. Next base: position 791,106 of record NC_024512.1, on the reverse strand, counting down.
TCCGAGGGTCAGTCATGAAATTGCAGAAGAGATGTCGAAAAAAACGCCTATAAGACAAGAGTTCTAAAACAGCGGATAAGTAGGGTCGGTTTTTTTTTCAGAATCGATTAGAAGTTCAGTCTGTCAAATATTAAACATTTGTCAGTTCTTCTAAACTTAACTTTGTTATAATAAATAAATATTACACATATTATATAAGTTAACGCAAGTTCCACTTGCATCAGGGTTCTCGGCACTCGCTGCCGCATACCTCACCTTGATATGACAACCAACATGCTGTGGTTCTCCAAATAATAGTCAAGATAGTTAAGAGGGTTCGAGTTTACGATTAGCTTTATTTTAAGATTCAGTTCGCGATCTGCTAGCGGTTCCGTTATGTGTCCGTTCGAGACTGGGGCCTCTTCTCCCGCCCCGCTGCTTTTATATCCGCTTCCCCCGTTGACCCCTCACCCTGAGTGCGACCAACGGCACTTGTTCCGAATGCACACATACACAAACATGTTCCTAGACAGGCCCCGAGTCGCCTGCTGACGGGGCCCGAAAACACGAGAGCCGAGCGCTGGTGAGTCCTGACGAAGATCGCAAGAAGAGGGTTCGTAACTTACACGAACATGTTACTAGACAGGCCCCGAGTCGCCTGCTGACGGGGCCCGAAAACACGAGAGCCGAGCGCTGGTGAGTCCTGACGAAGAGCGCAAGAAGAGGGTTCTTAACTCCTCCCCCCTCAAGATCTGCGTCCCGCAGATTAGTGAGCCTTGTTCAGCTCGGTTTGGCCCAATGCTTCTAAGTTTGCGGCAATCTCGCGGACATCGGGCATGCCTTTGGTGGACATCAGCTTCTTCCATAGGAAATAAAAGCCTAGGAATATGCAGATTGCGAGTGCCGCCTCGGTGAGAAGAGAGGCTAGTAGCTCACTCGCCATGTTGGACATCTTTTCCAAATTCTTCATGCTCACGTCGTGGACGTATTCCAGAGAAAGTTGAAAGTTGCTGGCCGTTATGTGGCTCAACACGGCCGGCATCGCCATTAGATGACTGACCGAGTAACTGGAATAGTTTTGACCGTTGACCATTATCGTCTCATTGTCGAATTGGATGATAAAGGAGCCGATCAGGTCGTAGTTCTCTGCAGCCGTTCTTAGAGTTCCGTTGAAGTTGGTCAGGAGGAGCATTCCATCGTCGACTTGCTTAACCACTCGTTGGTTACTTCAGTAGCCGAGGGATACAGCTAGCCTCCTCCAGTTTTTGCAGTTCCTCGAAGCCGTCGCTTGCGCGGCCAAGACGGCGTTCCAATCAGCAGCATCTGGAGATCCAGCTACCCATTTCCAAGCCGACCCCAGCCAGTCCAGTGAGCGGGATTTGCGCCGCATGCAGAAATCGCGCTTACAAAAAGACAATTCGTAAATATCTGGTCGTCTAAGTTGTTCTAAGACTACGTAGTGTGTGGGGGTACGGTACATTTTGTGTACTTATATTTTTATTTTTTTATATTTCTTATTTCTTATTTCTTATAATCTGTATTTTTTTATATTATTTTTTTTATAGTTTTTTTTGTATTTCTTTTTGTATTTCTTAACTCATTTTTTTTTTTTTTTTTTTTTTTTTTTTTTTTTTTTTTTTTATTAATGTTTTTTTTATATAGGGTATGCATGGGTGGAATATTTCATTAGCTGCCACAACGTACTTTTATTACTTTCGTTATTCTTTTTCGCGTTTCTTTTTTAAATGTGAAAGCCACGTCTCAATTTCTTAGATCAGATTTGTGGAAAATTTTTCCTGATCTGGTTTTAACTGTTACCTTGTTGTCTTCCTGTACCTTTTCGCATCTGAACCTCGCTTTTTCCTTTGTTTTTATTTGCTTATTTGCAACAAAAACTTCATCTCCCGGCCCATAAGACTTTGGCTCGTCCCTATTTTTATTCCGAGCCATATTACCTCTAATTTGCTTATACTCAATTAAGCCCTTGATGTCCTCTAAAGTCTGCCGCCGGAAATCTGTCAGACCCTGATAGTTTACCCTTGACGAGCGGTCGAAAAAAACGTCTGCTGGTTTTCGATTCGTTACCGAGTGAACGGAAGTGTTGTAGCGGTCCACTGCTATGTGTACCAGCTCAACGGGTTTGAAGGTAGGGAGCTCATCTTTAAGGCAACGATAAATTTCTAGGAACGTAGAGTGGAATCTCTCGACTTGACCATTTACTTCGCTCTTCTGGGTTGGAGCATAATACAGATCGATATCTAGAGACCGAAGATAGTTGAGCACTGTGGGGCATAACAACCCTCGCTCGTTATCCGAAACCAAGACCTTAGGGGCGGTGAAGTAATGTAGGGCCTCCACCAAAGTTTCTCGCAAATGTACAGATGCTTTTGACTGCAGATGGAAAAGTTTGGCAAACTTGCTAAATTTGTCAATACAACTTAGGTATAACCTTTTTTCGAGCGCAAAAATGTCGATGTGAAGTATTTCACATGGGTAGTTAGGAATTGGCGTAGGTTGTAGGTTTGGTTTGTTAGGGTGTCTCTCGTACTTGTAGAGTTTGCAACACTGACATGAGGAAGTTTGCAGACGGATCGTACTGGACATTCGCGGGAAATAATATTTTTCTAAAAGTTGGAGACGAATCTCCGTAGGGCCCCTATGTGCTCTACGGTGTTCTTTTTCAATTATTTCACAAATTTCCTCTGCGCCAGACACGTCCGCCACTAGGCGCTGCGTTATCCGAATTTTGTATAAAAGAAAATTCGCTAAGCAGATGGACTGAAAGCGTTGCAAATGTGCTTCCGGGATTTTGACGCCGTTAATTATTACAGGTCGTAGACACGATTGTAACGAGTTGGTTAAATCGGCAAGTGATCCGTCTTTGAGAGGAATCAGATGGCGAGTATAACCTGGGAACGGGTGCTCGCATAAGTATTTTGACCTGGTTGTGTCAAAAATGAGTTGATTCTTGAAAACGTTGATTGGAGATTCAACGTGGGGAATCAATCGTGAACTGTCATGTAAAGCGCTATGGGCAGTAGCCAAAGACTGCATGTCATCCTCGGGATTAGCATCTAAATCGGTGCTCAACTGGTTAAGCTGAGGCGGAATGCGTGAAAGCGCGTCAGCCACCACATTAGATTTCCCAGGCTTGTAGATGAGTTCGCAGTTGTATTCCTCTATACGAGCCTTCCAGCGTTTTAGCTTCGCATTGAAATTTCTGTTGCCTAGGGCAAACGTTAGAGGTTGATGGTCAGTATATACTTTAATAATACCAGCGCCATATAAGTAAGCCCGAAGATTGTCCAATGACCAAATTATCGCGAGCATTTCCTTTTCGATAGTAGCGTAGTTTTCCTCCGTCTTATTTAATGAACGGGAAATGTACGCTATCGGCCTATCTCTACCCTGGTCGTTCTGTGAGAGGACAGCTCCGATGGCCCAGTTAGAAGCGTCCGTGGTTAGATGGAAAGGTTTAGTGAAACATGGGAACGCCAGTATTTCAGAAGAACAGAGAATTGATTTTAAATCATTAAAAGACTGTAGGGCCGTCTCGTCTAATGTAATTGGCACTTTGCTTGATTGTGAAGACTTTATATTAGCGTACAATCCACGCGTCAAGTTTGTAAGGGGCTTTGCTACCTTCGCATAGTCCTGAATGAACTTCCTGTAGTACGAGGTCATGCCTAGAAATCTTTTTAACTCCTTAACAGAGGTCGGAGGAGGCATTTCGCTAATCGCTCTGACCTTTTTCGGATCTGCCTTAATGCCATCGGCCGTGACGATATATCCTAAAAATTCTACCTGCGTGTCTAAAAAATGCGACTTCTCAAGGTTCACTTGGAGGTTAGCTTTTGATAAACTCGCTAATACCAATCGGAGATTTTTCCAGTGTGTGTCATAATCTTCACTGAAGACGATGATATCGTCAATATAAACGTAGCAGACCTTGCCAATATGCTCGCGCAAAATATCATCGATCATTCTTTGGAAGATTGCAGGTGCATTCTTCAAACCGAATGGTAGACGGAGGAACTCGTACTTTCCATTTAGAGTAGAGAAAGCTGTCTTTGGAATGTCGCTTTCCTTCATGTGGATTTGATGGAATCCAGAAGTCAAATCTAGGGTGGTAAAGTATTTGGCATTGCCAAGGCTGGCTAGCGTAGCGTTTATATCTGGGATGGGGTAAGTGTCGGGTATGGTGACGGTATTTAACCGCTTGAAATCGACTACCATGCGATATTGTTTTTCTCCGTTTGGTTTAGGTTTCTTCGGGACTATCCAGATAGGGGAATTGTAAGGGCTATTAGAGGGTCGAATTATACCGTCCTGCAGCAGTTCATCGATTTGACGTTCGACTTCTCCGCGCATGTTGACTGGGTAAGGATAACTTTTAGCATAGATCGGGTCTTGTGTGTTTGTCCGGATTTCAGCCTTGACGGCCGTCTCCACGGACATTCCAGATAAGGGGGGCTCGAAGATGCGGGGAAATTCCCCGAGAAGGGAATTCAAAATTTCTTGTGTACCATCTGGGTGTTCGGCGGCGAGTAGCGGGTTAACGTTTATTGAAGCTCTCGCCAAAAGAGGGATTTTAATTCCTGGGGTTATTATCAAACAATTGTTTTTCCTATCCACTATGGCTTTTAAGTCTTTGAGAGTATCGTCGCCAATGATACCATCAAAGGAATGTAAATTCGGTAGTACGAAAAAGGTAATATCCGAGTCGTTCCCTAGTGGTTTGAAGAATTTACCAACTAGGCGGTGCGTTATCATGATGTTACCCGCAGCGGACAGTACGGAGAAGGGTTTACGGACTGTGGTACACCCGGCTGCAAGTCTTCGGCTAATAAAGTTTTTGTTCGCCCCCGTGTCGATCAAAAACTTCAGCCTTTCTCCCCTCTCCGTAGCATACTCTAAGTACGGTACACTGGAGAGGCGTTGGTCATAAAATTTGCCCCTCCCTCAGTCTCAAGGTTATGTGGAGCATCTGTAACTCCTTCCACGTTTTTCTGCGGAGGATAATTGTTGCTTCTCTCGACAGCTTGAGACTCGTCATCATAGTAACCCTCGTGTGAACGTCCTTGGTTATTTCCACTAGCCGCCGGGGCTAGCGGGGGTGGTGCCAATTCCATGTGGTACAATCTTTGTGCCTTTTGGAATGGGTTGTTTCCTTCGGACATTCTCTTAATACCGGAGCCTTCTTCCTGGCGACCACTGTATCCTGATTGGTAAGATTGACCCGACCGATTGGATTCCATTTTTATGGCCTGTCTAGGACCCTGAGTTCTGTAGGAGTTTTGCGAAAATCTGCCTGAACCAGGAGAAAAAGGGGTTCGGAACGGTGGCCTGGCCTGATGTTGATATGGGCCTGCGAATCTTGGGGCACCTGACGGTTGATAGTTCTGAGCTGTGAAATTTCTTGACATTACATTCTGCAATCCCATACAAAAAGAGTAAGCCTCTGGTAGATTCTTCGGGCTGCGGACAAGTAAGTGTTTGGAACAATCTCTCCCCACTCCTCGGATAAAAACATCCAAAGCCTTGTCTCTATAGGTTTCTATCAAAGCGTTGACTACTTCACGAGGGTGGTTTCTGGCCTTCAAGTTATTTAAGATCAACGAGAGATGGCCATTAACGTCCATATAGAACCTATCTAGTGGTCTAGAACCTTGGCACATAGCGCCAAGCTCATGCTCAAGCGTACGTAAGTCTCGTTTGTCTGCGTAATGCAGCGCCAAGACTCGTTTTATGTCGTCCCAATCGTCGTCTTGGACGCCATAGGCCGCCAAGGCCATGTCGGCGTGTCCCCTTATTTTCTGTCTAATATGCAAGACAATTGCCCTATACAGGGGTCTGGTTTTAATCAAGTCATATTCGGTCAGTATTGACTGTGCCCTGTTTATCCAAGACAGGTAAGCCTCCTGCCGTCCTTCGAACGCCTGCAGTTCTTTGACGCAGTCAGGGAGGACCGATATCTCTCTCAGCTCATACTCGGTGCGTGCGCGCACCAGGGGTTGCGGTTGGTCGACCGTAGGGTCAGCGTTCCCGCGCTCCTGTTCTAAAATAGCCAACCTATCATTATTTTTCTTAATATCTTCCTTAATGCCTGTCACCACGTTGGTCAGGGCATTGAGGGACTCGCTAAGAGCACGCAGGGTCTCTTCCATTTTGATTTTTAGTTTGCGTTGGAAAGATGCAGGAAGCTTTCAAGGCAACAGAATTCGTTATTACTTTACGGAAATGTGAGACAACGGTTTTAACCCGATAAAAAAGAATATCTGTTCTTCTTTGCTTTTTCTTTATTTCTCTAAATTTAGCAAATATGGCAATAAAGTTTAATGAAATATTTCACTCACCCTTGTATGCTCTTTATTAGTTTTCGTCGTTTAGGTTGTACCCCTACAGCATGAATATTCTATTGGGATAAGTAAAAAAAGGTGAATTAGTGTATTGTAGAGAATTTTTATTCATTTCGTTTCGGGAAATTGGGGAAATTGTACTATACTTGTTTTCCTTTGAATTGTGGTGTTGTGCATGTGTTTATACAATTTTTGTGCGCTATTCCATTTTGCAATATTTTTTCCTTGCGTGCGTGCTGTTACAGTTTTTTATTGATGACCTCTAATTTATTTCGGCACTGGGCACGGTGGTTCCGTAGTATCCCTTTTGGCTGGTTGCCTACTAAGGTACGGCCGCCACACAACTTGTTGGGCGGTTTTTTTTGGGTGCATTCCACACCACTTAACGTATCCAACAAGCTGCCACACACCACCTTATCACTCTGGGCGCTCATATTACTCGTACTGCCGCAGGTAAACTGCTGCAATGGTTAATTATTGGTTTATTATACACAATCTTTTGCACTCGCGAATTGGCAAGGAGAAAAAAAAAAAAAATTTTCCCACAAGCCGTACCGCCGCAGTGGGTTGATCGTGTTTTAATTATGTTATAGGTATCGTACAACTTTTGCGCTCGGCATGGGCGACGTGGCGTCCTCCGGTAGCGGGTCGTTGTTTTATTAATTTAAATTAGGTCTTGGCGCAACATAGGTTTACATTTTTATTTTAGAAATTTTACACCTTTTATTGAATTATGCAATATTTGTTGCGCCCCGGGATGGGCGTAGTTCCCCCCGGCAGCGGGTAATTGCTATTTTATCATTTTATACACAGCTCACGCAGCACTTCTTTTTCATTTATGGATTTCAGATCTTAATCTGACTTATGCACACCACCACTATTTTTACGCACAAATTTCCACAATTTTTTCGTATCACTTTTATCGGCCGGACATTGCCGGTCCCTGTTCGGGCGCCAGTTAACGCAAGTTCCACTTGCATCAGGGTTCTCGGCACTCGCTGCCGCATACCTCACCTTGATATGACAACCAACATGCTGTGGTTCTCCAAATAATAGTCAAGATAGTTAAGAGGGTTCGAGTTTACGATTAGCTTTATTTTAAGATTCAGTTCGCGATCTGCTAGCGGTTCCGTTATGTGTCCGTTCGAGACTGGGGCCTCTTCTCCCGCCCCGCTGCTTTTATATCCGCTTCCCCCGTTGACCCCTCACCCTGAGTGCGACCAACGGCACTTGTTCCGAATGCACACATACACAAACATGTTCCTAGACAGGCCCCGAGTCGCCTGCTGACGGGGCCCGAAAACACGAGAGCCGAGCGCTGGTGAGTCCTGACGAAGATCGCAAGAAGAGGGTTCGTAACTTACACGAACATGTTACTAGACAGGCCCCGAGTCGCCTGCTGACGGGGCCCGAAAACACGAGAGCCGAGCGCTGGTGAGTCCTGACGAAGAGCGCAAGAAGAGGGTTCTTAACTTATATTATTATATTAATATTATTATATATACATTATATATTATATATATATTATATATATGTGGGAAATGAACCAGATCAGGGAACTAAAATGAACGATGAAAGACAGAGTAAGAGAGTAACGCGCAGTGGCAACGCTTATTAACGAAAAAACCAAAAAGGAGGGACTTCGAGTAGAATGGTGAACGAGAGCAGTCGCAAGTTTTTTAATCGCGCCATATAATTATACAAATAGAGCTAAACAAATGTAATCAAACAATAAAATAATAATAAGCAAGAACTATTGTCATTAAACAATATAAAGTGTACTATAAACAATTGTCATTAAACAATAAAGTAACACTATAAAATAAACTTACTACAATTTTTGGGGGCTCGTCCGAAAAGGCCCAAGTTATGTATGTGAGCGAGACGGAACGTGATGCCGCATCAATTAAAGGAAAAACGACAACGACGCAAGAAAAAAAAAAGTAAGAAGGAAGTTGCTGAATTGCTGAAGCAATTAGAAGTCAATCGAGGACGGCGAGCAAAAGCTGTTTGTGACGCAGTGTTCATTGGAAGACTTCAGAAGCCGGAGTCCGAAAGGTGTTGGAAATTCCGTATCTAGTGCTCGAAGAAAAACGGCAGCAGCCAAAAGGTGTTGGAGACGCTGTGTTTATTAAAAAGCACAACGGCGGTGACCAAAAGTTGATGGCCACGCCGTAGAAATTGCAAGCAGACAATTGAAGAAGAGCGGCAAAACGACGGTTACGGTATAGCAGAAGAAGAAGAACGGTGAAGCAATCAGAAAACGACAGTCTCTTCAGTGGCAGAAGAAGAATAACGGCGCAACGAAATACGGCGCCCCATATACGAAGGCGATCGAACGGCAACAGAGACGAGAGAGGCGAAGCAACAGAGAAAGAGGCGAGGCAGTAGGAACGAAAGAGGCGAGGGCAACGAAGTGGCGAAAACGACGCTGCAAGTTGTGTATCGTTTGCTGTTAACATAGATTTAACAGAGTTGGCTAAGTAGTGTTGAAAACTTTAAAGAGAGGGTATGCTAAGTAGTTTTGCAGCTTGACGCAAAGAATATACAGTTGATTTTATTTCGTATTGAGAATTTTGTACTGATAAATTTTATATTATTTAGAATGGATCGGATTGAAATTCTTGCGCTGCGCGTTGATGACCTACGAAATAAGCTGTCTGAGTTAAATTTGCAGACAAGTGGTACTAAAAGCATGCTGCAACAGCGGCTCCTTGCTCACTACAGATTAAACAATGAAGAACAAAACATTTCGGACGATGAGTCTGTAGCAACTGCCCCAATGATGACAAATGAAAATAATAGGTCATGGTTTACTCTAAAAGACGTCGAAGGTAGTATTTCTGAATTCTCAGGTACTATAGGTAGTGTTGATGTTGATCAGTGGATAAATGAGGTCGAAGAATGTGGGACTACAGTTCAGTGGAACCAATTACAAATGTTTGTCTATGCGAAGCAGCTTTTATGAGGTGCTGCTAGATCGTTTGTCAAAAGTCAACAAAACATTCGAAGTTGGGAAATATTGAAAACTGTATTGCGAGATGAGTTTGAAGTTAAAGTTGCATCAGCAGAAATACATCGAAGATTAAATAGACGGCAAAAGAAAAAAGATGAGAGTTTACATGAATTCTTGTACGCACTGATGGAAATAGCTAAGCCAGCAAAGCTTGAAGATGAGAGTATTATAGATTATTTCATTAGTGGCATTCAGGATTCCCTTGCAAACAAAGTAGTGCTGTATCAAGCAAAAACATTAAAAGAGCTAAAACTTAGTTTGGATGTTTGCAAAAAAGTTTGTAGTTCAAGCAAGTCATCAAACAGGCCTGGATCATTCGTTGATAAACAGAGTTCTGAGTCCAAGAAGATTAGCAGTGACAACAAGACACGTAAAGGTTTCAAGTGCAGTGATTATACCCATTTACTAAAAGATTGTAGAAAGAAAGATTTCGTTTGTTTTAAGTGTAACCGACCAGGACATCGCGCATCAGAGTGTAAAATAGGTGGAAAAATTAAGCAGGATCAAAATACAAATGTCGTACAAGATAGGAAGGAACAGTTAAAGCCATTAAGCATTTTCACTCCTTCAGGTTTAGAGTTGAAAATTGTGCAGTATAAGTCAATGATACAGGTGCTGACCTTTGTCTTATACGCAGAAGTGTTTATACTAAGTTAAGCAGAAATAAGTTGACAGGCTTAGAGAAGTGTTTGACTGGCATAGGTGATAGCTTACATTCGGTAGCTTTGTAATTTCGGTTGAGGTAGATGGTATAGACATGCAAGTTGAATTTCATGTAGTTCGCGGATTTTGATCCGATTTTAGGAAGAACAATCTTAAACAGCGTGGATATAAAAGTAACCAAAGGTGGCACAGAGTTTATAAGTCGAGTTGTAAACCAAAAAAAGGTTGAGAGTCAGAGAATCCAGCCATTGGGCAAAGGATCATGTGCTGAGTTGTTTGTTGAATTCAAAAGTATGTGCATGTTGGGGGTGGAGCAGGCTGACATATTTGATGAGGTTGATTTATCACATTTGAGTAGTGTGCAAAAAGAAAAGGCTTTAAGTCTAATTGGAGATTATAAGCCAATTCGAAATTGTTCGACACCAGTGAAGATGAAAATACTGTTAATCGATGATTTACCAGTATTCCAACAACCAAGACGTTTGGCAGAGTGTGAACAAAAGATTGTGGATGATCAAGTTCAGGAATGGTTGCGTGACAAGATTATAAAGCCGAGTGTGTCGGAATACGCATCATCAGTGCTGCTTGTTTCGAAAAAGAATGGGAAAAAACCAGAAATTAAACGAAAAGATAATTCGTGATCACTTTCCAATGCCGCAGGTTGACGTTGTTATCGAAAAACTTCAGAGTGCTTCGGTGTATACGACTTTAGATTTAACTAACGGTTTCTTTCATGTGCCCGTTGAGTTAGAATCCCAGAAATATACCTCCTTTGTAACACAAAAGGGACAGTACGAATTTCTGTATGTGCCCTTTGGTATTACAAACTCACCTGCAGTTTTTACTCGATTCATAACGGCAGTCTTAAGGGAACTAATCAACAGTGGAGATGTAGTCGTATACATGGACGATGTGATTGTGACCATTAAAAATGTGTGTGAACGATTGGTAAAGCTGGAGAAGGTGTTAAGTGTTGCCAGTGAAAATGGATTAAAAATAAATTGGTCTAAATGTCAGGTGTTGCAATAGAAAGTTAACTTTTTGGGGTATATAGTTGAGTGTGGTACTATTAAGCCTTCTGGAGAGAAGACAAGTGCTATCGTTAATTTTTCGTTGCCAAATGATAAGGCGCTTCAAAATATGGTTTCGGTGGTGTATTATTACAAAAAGACCCAGAAGATTGTTTGTTTCATCCGGTTCAATACATGAGTCGTAAGACTAACCAATGCGAAGAAAAGTATCATTCTTATGAGCTTGAGGTTCTTGCTGTTATCGGTGCATTAATGAAGTGGCGTGTGTATGTGTTAGGTTTTAAATTTAAGATTGTGACAGACTGCAACGCGTTCACTATGACGATGAAGAAGAAGGACGTTCCTTTGAGGATAGCTAGGTGGGCATTATACCTTCAAGACTTTGATTCAAATGGAACATCGCTCAGGGACGAGAATGAGACATGTTGATGCGTTGAGTAGAGTATCATGTTTTATGTATAAAGATCCTAATCGCGAACTTATTGTTGTACCGTCGCAGATGGAAAATGAAATAATCATGATTGCTCATAAGCAAGGACTTTTTGCTGCGAAGAAAACGCAAGATTTAGTTGAGAAATCTTACTTCATACCAAAACTTAAAGAAAAGGTTGTTCGTGTTGTGGACAGTTGTATGGAGTGTATTGTATTTAATTCGAAAGCTGGGAAGAAGGAAGGTTTCTTGACGCCGATTGAAAAGGGAGATAGATCGTTGATTACGTATCATATTGACCATGTTGGGCCAATGGAGATGATGAGCAAGCGCTACCACTACATTTCAGCTATAGTCTACGGTTTTTCTAAATCTGTATGGTTGTATCCCCCCGTAGCACAGGAGCAGAGGAAGTTGTAAGTTGTCTAGAGCGTCAGGCTACTAATTTGGAAATTCTTTACGGATTATCTCTGATAGGGGAACTGCGTTCACTGCACAGGCATTTAAGTTGTATTGTGAGTATCTAGTGATTACAACAGGAAATGGTCAGGTGGAGTGTTTAGCTATTGAGCTTTTTCAATAGCTGTTGCGAATAATAAATAGCCGAATAAAGTTTGTTTAGTTTTACGATACTGTTTATTTCGCGAATTGTTTACACCAGCTAGGGCCGACAAATAGCTATATCGAATGCACTATTTTAGTCTCTTCCGACAGACGAAGAAGTGGTAATTGGCGGGACAGAGAGCCGAAATGCAGCGCCCAAGCTTAACGTAGGTAGATAACAAAAAATGCGTAGATAATGTAGATAAATGCGTGCGAGAACAGCAGTTTGCACTGTGGGCATCGCAACTGCTACCACTGAATAATTCGGCTTATAATATTAAAAAGTATGAGATTAGTCTACTGCCCAGTTTTGGCGGCTGCATGACCCAACATCCTCCCCCCGTTGGAAGCTTGGCTTCCAAAAGAGTCCTCAAGGGGAAGCAGACACAGCTTGTTCACTGCCCGCCTTATTACTCCAGACGCGGTCCTCAATTCCGCAACTCGAGCGACGTCGTCTCTGCCAGGAATCAACTGCATGACTCTCGCCAAAGGCCATCTCATTGGGGGTAGATTCTCGTCCTTAACAAGAACGACGTTGTCCACGGCTACGCCAGGCTTTGGGGTGCGCCACTTGGAGCGCTGCTGGAGCAACGTCAAGTACTCTTCCTTCCATCGCGACCAGAATATTTGCTTAAGAAAGGAGATGCGCTGCCAAGAGTCAAGCCGATTATAGTTTAGGCCCGTTATATCTGGCTCGTCAAACGACGAAGGCGGACCACCATTGAGAAAATGCGCCGGAGTGAGGACGTCAAGATCGGCAGGGTTCTCTGAAATGGGAACTAAAGGTCTGGAGTTAATAACTGCCGAGATGTGGCACACCAGCGTCCTCAGCTCGTCGAAGGTCAGAACCGCCTGCAGCTCGGTAGAAATGATGTTTGGCCGTTTTCACCGCTGCTTCCCAAAGTCCACCGAAATGGGGCGACCGTGGAGAGATGAACCGCCAGTCAATCGTCTCCGAAAGACAAAAATTCTGAACGGAGCCTTGATGCTCGCTGCTGAGAAATAACCTTCGAAGTTCCAGAAGTTCATTTTTGGCACCGACAAAGTTGGTGGTGGTGTCTGACCAAATTTGCTTCGGCTTCTGCCGGGTGCATATGAACCTCTTGAGTCCGCACAGAAACGCAACTGTCGAGAGATCCTTGATCAGCTCCAGGTGCACTGCCTTGGTTGCAAAGCATATAAATACGCAGACGTAGCATTTAACCGCGGGCTTTTTGCGAGTATCCGACTTGTGAAAGAAGGGTCCACAGAAGTCTATATCAGCAACCTCAAAAGCGTGAGATCCTTCCAAGCGCTCCTTGGGAAGGTCCGCCATTATGTGCTCTATCAGCCGCGGCTTAATCAGAAAACATCTGATGCACCTGTTTACGGCCTTGGTAATCGTCTTCCTCCCCCCAATAGGCCAATAATGGGATCAAATTGCACCCAGAAGAGCGAGAGAGAGTCCGGCATGAAGATTGCTTTCATGGTAATGCGAAATGATTGCCAGAGTCACCGGATGGGATCTTGGAATTATTTTCGGGTGGCAGCCATCAAAGTCCAATGACGAATTCCGGAGCCGACCGCCTACTCTAAGAAGTCCAAATTGATCCAGGAACGTGCTCGCGCTGCACCAACCGCAGCATCATATGAGTACCCTCTTGAATGTGTGCGACGGTGAGCCCAGGATGACGAATTCCATTACAAAATGTGTATATGTTTGCAAACACTCGTTGCAGTGAGGGGTAAGAATTTGCAAATTTGGAGCTAGCAATTACATCCACGTACGGCGACTTTACGATGAACACACTTCGACGAAGCTCAAGCACCGGTTTGTCAGGACAAACAGATGTTGCCCAATCTCTTTCAGGCTCCGTAAGATAGGCGGGTCCATGCGCCCAGAGTGACGATTCGCTAAGCTCAGACGGCTCCTCTGGATAATATGTCAGCGGGATTTAACGATGTTGGAACATAACGCCAAGCCGTGACATCTGTCAGCTCCTGAATGGCAGCAACCCTATTTGCCAAAAATATGTTGAACCTGGCGGGCTCATCTCGGATCCAGGAAAGTGCCACCGTAGAGTCGCACCAACAATAGTAGCGTCCTTTAAATACTTTCAAGCCAATTATTTCCCTCATGATTTTAGCCAGAAGATCCGCACCACAAAGCTCCAGCTTTGGTACTGTTATGGTCTTCAACGGAGCTATGCGCGACTTCAAACAAAGCAAATGCCTAAAACTTTGATTCCCTTTAGAAACCACATAAACGCAGGCTCCATAGGCATCAAAGCTTGCATCCCAAAAACCATGCACCTCAAGACCACACTCTGCGCTAAATACGAACCGAGGAAAACTAACATGACTTGTTTTTTCAAAACTGCGACATATATCAAACTATTTCGTGTTATGAGTTTCCCAGTTCACCCCAGGACAGCTTTTCCTTGCAGAGCTGCTGCAAAAAGATTTTACACCTTGTGATTACCGGATCGACCAGGCCGAGAGGATCGTAAAATTTAGCTATCGCAGACAAAACAGAGCGCCTGCAGGGTCTCAATGGCGACTAAAAGGCAGAGAACGAAAACAATAGGTGCTCGCAGGCGGGATCCCAAGCGAGACCTAAAGTTTTGGTAAAATCGCTACCATCTTCAAACTTCATGAATGACTCCTTGTCCTCGGCGGGCACACCCTCCAGCACAAGCGGAATCTTAGAGCACCATTTCCTTAGCTTGAGCTTGCCCTTCGCAGGAATGCCAGCCGTCTGCTGCATTATGCTGATAGCATAAGCCGGAGATAGGATCATCCACGTAAAAATCGAGCCGAAGGATTTCTGATCCAATGGGAAACGATGCCTGCTCATCGATTGACAACTGCTGCATAGCCCTTTCGGGCAAGAAGGAGGCTGGTTTGGTGCCGTAGGTAACTGTGTCGAGTTTGTATATGTCGGGTTAAGAATATCAGAGGCCTCGCCGTCCGTCCGTCCGTCCATATCAGCGTCGCTAAAATCTCTTTTTACTATTTAATTTTATGCAGCTGTGCGCAGTCAACGAGTCCACTTGCGTCTGCTTTGGCTTCTCCACGATTAATGCCCTCACTCCAGTTTCGTGCAGCCTGCTTTGTCTCTTCTCAATTTTTGGCATTCCCTTTTCATTATATAGTTTTCCCTTTCTAACCAAGCAGCGCAAGTGGCCACGTTCAGCAACAGCTCTATCGCTCTCGTTTTTGCAAAATCTCGTTCATAGATAATTCATCTATTCATCCTCACACATTGACAATAAATAGGAACACGCATAATAGCAAAGGGAACATGGAGAAGAAGTAAACGGCGACTACACGCATTCATTATTTTCGCCACGTGTTCATAAATAGGAACACGCATAATAGCTAAGGGAACATGGAGAAGAAGTAAACAGCGACTACACGCATACTCATTATTTTCGCCACGACACGGCCATTCTGACATTTACACGTCCTCGTGTAAGCTTTTGATACCGAGATACCAAGATATCAAGATCACATACTTTCATCACTATTCAATAACATTTAATTTCATTAGTTTGACTTTATTAGGTGTATTTCTTAAATCTTAATTCTGTGAAGAAACAAAACAGCTCTTATTTCACTGTTGCTGGGATAACTTATTCTATTTTCATATTCAGTTCCATTGATCAGTAATACATCAGCTCACAACTTATCTTAACATTATCATTTATCGATTTCTATATATCGATCTTCCGCCAGTTCACACACACTTGATTATTGATTCAATCCAAACTCATCGTCTCTCCTGGACGGATAATTCACAATTCATCGTCTCATCTGACGGATAACTCACACTTCATCGTCTCACCTAGACGGATAACTCACAATCCATCGTCTCACCTAGACGGATATCTCTCGTTCACAAAAGAACTCATTGGCGGGCTTTTCTTTTCATTCAACTGTTTCTATATTTCAGCTATTGCTCTACATTCTCGTTTAACTCATTCGGGATTTCTGCATCCGGCATTTTACGTATATCTTCATGGCAATACTTGAACGATCGGTTACTCGTCAACGACTTTAGTGTATACCTGTCACCCTCTAATACTTCAGTTACCAAAAACAGTCCTCTGAATTTCGGATCCAAGGGGTCGAGCCTGTTTACCAATTAACATTTCTAACGGACTTGCCTCAGTGGCACGAGAAATTGTACAATTCAGTGCAAGTTGGACTTCGCCAAGTGCGTCCTGCCACGATCGTTGACTTGATTCTACCACTGACAACAAATTTTTCAGTGTTTCCATCACCCGTTCCACTTGCCCATTTGCACGGTTCATTCCCGTAGCAATCAAGTGAAGTTCAACTTTCTGCGATACGCAAAACTCTGAAAACTTAGAGCTAGTAAAACATCTGCCCTGGTCGGCGATGATGCGATCTGGTACTCCAAATAAGGATATGGAAGATTTCATAGCATTAACACAGCTTTCGGCATCTATCTTTAAGGTGTGATACAGATAAACAAACTTTGTATAGGCATCGATCTGAACAATGATATACTCCTTCAAATCGCTCTTGCCACTTAATTTCCCGGTTTATCTATGTGGATGGTGTGCCACGGTATACTTGTCTTCGGAATGGAATGAAGTTCCGCCTGAACCTTCCCGGAAGATGATTTCACTGATCTACAAGTTATGCAGTTTGAAACAAATTTTCGAACATACTTGTTCATTTTAGCGAACCAATAATACTGGTACACTTTATCAAGTGTCTTTTGCCACCCTAAATGCATTATCGACTCGTGTACCTGGTTAATTACTGACCATTTGAAAGCTCTGGGTACAACTGGTAAATAACTTGTTCTACCTCGTCTTTGGACCTTGCGATATAATACACCTTTTCGCAAGTCATACGTTTTGGCCAAGTTTTCGGCCAATTCATCTGACTCCAATTTGTTAACAATTTCTATTATCTCTGGGTCTAACCGTTGCTCAGCAAGAAGCCAAGTACTTGAAATTTCAGACAGATTTACTCGTTTTTCGGGAATCTTGTTTATTGACAAAATGTGTTCGGGTGATAAAGGATTTCTTGATAGGAAATCCACATGAGCCATACGCTTACCCTCTCTATACTGAATTTCGAAATTAAACGATTGTAAGTAGGCCCACCAGCGGTGAACTCTGGGGGTTAAATCTATTTTTGTGCGAGAAGCTTTTAATGAATTGCAGTCTGTATAGACAACGAACTCACGGCCAATTAGGTAATGGCGAAAATGTTTAACGGCTTTTACCACTGCCAAGGTTTCCAGCTCGTAGGAGTGATATCTAGATTCAACAGAGGTAGTTGTTTTGCTGAAGTATTCGATTACATGGGGCTTACTTTCTATACGGTGCAAAAGTATCGCTCCATATCCACAGGTACTTGCATCAGTGTGCAACTCAATAGGATATTGCGGGTCGAAGATTACCAGAACAGGCTCATTTGTGAGGATCGTCACAACTTTAAGTCTGATCTCTTCCAGCTCAGCGCTCCATGTAATCTTGCCGCTACCAGACGAAAGTGAATACAATGGTTTCATAAGTTGGGAGAATCCAGGCACGAATTTGCGAAAGTAAGAGGCCAAGCCAATGAATTGTCTAACGCCGGAGACAGTTTGAGGAGGAGGCAAGGAGCTTAATGAAGCTATCTTTCGCACATTCGGACGAATTTCTCCCGCTCGCACTTCATAGCCCAAATACTGAACCGTTGTTTTGAGAAAACTGCATTTAGTAAGGTTAAAGGTAAAACCAGCCTTTGTAAGAACATTCAAAACAGTTTTTAACCTTTCCAAAGCCAATTCCTTGGTTGGCGTCCATGTAAACGATTACAAAAGAGTTAGCAAGGTCACCAAGTGCATTTATGACTGCGCGCTGGAAAACAGATGGCGCATTTTTGAGGCCAAAAGGCATTGTAAGAAATTCAAATTGGCCGTCTGGGGTCACAAATGCAGTATATTCCACGGATTCAGGGTGAATCGGGATTTGGTGGAAACCACTTGCCATATCCAGGCATGTGAAATAATTTGCTCCGCGAAGTCTAGCAATTTGATCGCTGATAAGCGGCAAGGGGTATTTATCCGAAATCGTGTTCGAGTTTAGCTCTCTAAAATCAACACATAGACGGTCGGTTCCGTTCTTCTTTTTGACGAGCAACATGGGGCTAGCAAAGGGAGAGCAACTTGGGCGAACAATATTACATCTTATCAATTCGCTCACCTGCATTCGCACTACTTCTCTCTCTTCGGGGCTAAGTCTGTAAGGTCGGCGCTGAACAGTTTTAGTTGGATCAATCAAACGGATTTTCATTTCGCCTGTATTTACTCGAGTATGAGGTATGAGGTATAACTCAATTAATTGAGCTTTCTCATTGTCGACTAATTCGGTGTCAATATCGGACAAAGTAAACGATCGCTCAGTAACGGAACAATTATTAACAGTTTTTGATTTTACAACTTTAAAATTATCGGATGTCAAAACTACATAAAAGCCTTGTTTAAGTATTTCTCGCCCTATCAGAATATCATTCCTCATTTGCTCGTTCGGGACTACATGAAATAATATTTCCATAATATTTTCGTTTATAGTGACTTCACTCAAGATTTGCAATGTACTGCACACACTGCCACCACCAATGCCTTTTATCATTACAGTATTGTTTGTACGTTTATCAGATAACTTAGAATTAAACAGCGACTACACGCATACTCATTATTTTCGCCACGACATATACTTGAAGGTCATCGATCGGGGAGTCCCTCCATACAATGCACTGCAAATAGCTATCTTCTTGCGAGACCCTTACACATATGTCACCTGTAACGGCAACTGGGTGTGAGCGAAATCGAATTAGGATGTGAAATAGCTTGGGCTGGATGACCGGAACAGCCATTAACACATCGTTAAGCGAGTAACCAGTGGAAGTGGCAGCTGATCCGTCAAAGACAACGCGAAGCTTGGTGGTAGTGCTATCCTCCTTCATGACGCAGTGATGTATTAAAAAATATCGGCACGAGCTGACCTCGGAGGCGACAGGCGACATATGTCCCAGATCACGATATTCCTTCATGAACGCCGCATATTTAACCCTCAAGCCAGGGTGCTTTGTAAGCTTCCTTTCCAGCGACAAGAATCTCCCCAAAGCCTGAGGATGGGGGTCTCCTAAAGAGTCCAAATGGAGTTTTAGCGGCAACCGTACCGAGTAATCGCCAGCTGGCAGTCGGGTGTAATTTTTAACAAAGTGGGCCTCGCAATCTAGCTCCTCCTTAGTGGCTTGAACTATTGGGCCGGGACAATTTTCTACCTCCCAAAAGCGCTGCAGAAGTGAATCAAGTTCGACATCAATGCTGTTTTCCTTGCTGGCTGAAGAAGGAACGCGGAAGCTTTTAAGGCGCTACCGCAAGGGCGCGCGCAGCTTCCAGACACAACTCAGCCCAGACGAATTTTGAAGCAGGGTCAGTCCTGGCAACAACTTTATCTGACCTACGCACAGCAGCTCATAAAACAGGCTAGCTCCTATTAACAGGTCAACACGCTGAGCTTTATGAAATTCCGGGTCGGCGACCTGCAGGTTTTCTGGAATCTTTCAGTCCCCAATGTCCACATTAAAACTTGGCTGGCGATCCGTGATATTGGGAGCGATAACTGCTGTTATGCTCGTTGAGAAATCCGAAGTGACAGACCGAATCGCAATTCCTACCGAGAATCCATCAGTCGCGAAATTGGAATCCCCGATTCCAGTGACGGAGCCGGACGACCTCGACCTCTTAAGTTGCAGTTGATTTGCAAACCGAGACCAAGTGCAGTTGAGAGCCAGAATCTAACAAGGCCCTGCAGGGAACGAACAGTCCCGACCGATTCTGCACTAGAACGGTTGCAGTGGCTAGCAGCAAAAGGTCACTACCGAGATCCTGGGCAATTAGAGTAGAAGAAGTCGAAAGCGGGGCAGAAGGCTCAGTGCGGGAGCTTGAAGACACCGAAACATGTGGCTGCGAGGAAGGCGGACCATCTAGATGGAGCAGCGTATGATGCCTGATTCCACAGATGCGGCAGCGGCTCGAGCTGCATTGCCGTAGCTGATGACCTGCCTTTAGGTAATTTAGGCAAAGTGATAGTCTCTTTGCCTCGCGCAGACGATCTACTGGCGCTAAGTCTCTAAATTGAGGGCAATAATATATGGCATGCTCTGCACTATGGCAAAGCATGCAACCAAGAGAATTTTGGGTGGTAGCAACTAGCGTCGAACGATCTCTGCCCATCTGAACGCCTGGCGCATAGGTTGCCATGGCGCAATCCACGGCCTCCAAAGTCCTACATCGCTGCTCCAGGAATGCAGCCATCGATTCCCACGACGGAATAAGGTTGGCAAAGATCGGATCCTCCAAGCGCTCCTCCCACTTAGCTTGGCTCGCCGCATCCAGCTATGCAGCAGCACTTGCACTATGATGCAGCCAGCGATTTGCTCAGTGGTGCCCAAACTCTTCAACGCACGAATGTGAGCGTTAAACTTGTCCGACAATTCCCGAAGCGATGCCACTGTACCATTCCGTACTACCTTTAAACCCAGAATCTCGGTGATGTGCGCCTGAAAAACGAGACGCCGATTATCAAACCTTTTTTGAAACAACTCTAAAGCCGCTTCGTAATTGCTTTTTGAAATCTCCAATGATCGGATAGTCTCCAGCGCTGAATCCCTCAAACATGAAACTTATATGCTACATACAGAGTCATGACGAACGTTGTGATGCATATAATTTGGAAAAAGTTATAGTGTTTTACATGGGATTTTCTCATTTCTCTCGTTTGTAAGTGATTTATTGGTTCTAGACGTGTTACATTGTTGGTGATATAAATTGTTTGTGTAAAGTCTGCTAGATTATTAGAGATTAAGAATTCATCTATTTGCATGGTACAATTTTTAATTTTAATGATGTTGTTTAGAATATAATATAATTATGTTCATCTGGGTACGGAACAATTTGGAATATTGGAACTTTAGTGACTTCGCTAGGAACATGGGAAATAATCAAAAATTCGTTCGCGTCTGTTTTAAGCCCAGTTGACGGTTTTTATCTACTTTGAGCTTATTAATTATATCTATACCACTATTGATTACATCTATAATCGTGTTTAGGTCATGGGTTTTTACATAGTCTTCTGACATGTTGTTTATTTTTTCTTCTTTTTCTCTGTCATTCCTACTACGTTTAAAAAACCTTTTTTACTTCGACTAATAATTCTTAACCCATTTATTTCTCGACTAAATATTGTATTTGTGGTACATTGGGATAGTTGTTTGCTTCAGTTATGTTTATGCTTAAATAATAGTATTCATAGCTGGTTGGAATCTCCATTGTTCCTGTTTGGAATATAAGATATCCATTCTTCGCGCTTATTGGATTTACTTCTATATTGTTGCACTTGACCATGGGGATAAGTGATAGTATGCAACTAAGCATTATTAGAAGTATGTTGTGTACTTTGTGCTTCTTTGACTGTTCTGGAATTATTATATTTGCGATATGAACGATTTTCCTGCCACGGTTTGTTTCTTCGAAATGTTTATCATCTACTTGTTCAATCCTTCCTGTCTTTTTGAATGGATTGGTTATTTTACTTTTTACAAGTGGGGCCTGTCTATATTTTATATCAACTTCAAAATCGTGCCTATTCCAATTGAGGTATTCTATTTTATCGATTTTATTTTGTTGTACGTTAAAGTGCGTGCTGCCTGCATATAGGAAAATGTCTTCTGGAAATCTTTTGGTATTATTATGTTTAGTTTTATGATTGTATATGTACAGAATTGTTTCAAATTTTGTTCACCTATCTTCAATATTTTGCTCGCTACCAATGATTCTTAGTTTTTCATTTACGGTCTTGTGGATTCTCTCTATGTCACATATATATTATTTTTGCCAGTCGTTACAGAAATTTGTACACCTTCAGATCTTAACCAGTTTTGTAAGGCTATGCACATAAAAGCTTAGTATTTGTCTGCTTTAATTTCTTGTGGTGTTCCCATATCATTGAATATTTTAGTGATGGCTCTCTTTGCTTCTAGCCAATCTCTACTTTATACTTCAACTAGTGATGCAAATTTCGAATAGATATCAATGCAAGATAAAAAGATCTCTTGTGTTAAATATTTCCGGTGTTGTTTCATATGTCAGTTTCGTGTCTCGATGTTCTGTCTTCGCTAGATTACAAATTTCAAATTCATTGTGTGGTAGGATGAACACTCATAAGGCCCACGAAGCATACGAGGAAGCATACGAAGTAGCATACGATCATATCCCCGTTAGGAATAAGTATATCATTGCTATCTCACTCTTACTTATAAGCTAGCATTAAGAGATAAGAATGTACACCTAGCTCACTCTCTCTTTTGAGAGAGCATAAGAAAAGAGGAATACGCGAGACGCGGCATTCGGTGGCGTGAGCTTGAAGTGAGAAGTCGAATAAAGAGATTGTGAAGTTATTTAAAGGAAGGAGCACGTGTATTCATTTTTCGGCGTCCACAACATCAGAAGTGGTCATTACCCACTATGCCTGACACTAAATGGAATCAATTCTCAGTGCCTCAACTAAAGAAGTGGTTGGAAGCTCTTGGATGCCAGACTTCCGGCACAAAAGCGGAACTAATAGTGCGTCTGCAGGCCATTTCCCCAGAAACGCGTGGCGATTCACCGCCAAATAACGGATCAGCAGCAGAAGAGTTGGAGGAATTGGATGGAGATGCAGCCTGGCCAAAGCAGAGAGAGCCACAGGGTGGAGACACACGCACGATCCCGTTCGACGAGCAGTCATTGCAGTCAGAACCCCCGGAGAACCTCGATCTGGATCAGCTATCGTTGGTGGATGCAGAGAGAGCCACTCTAAAAGAGCTTCGGGACGAGATAGAGGCAAACATGGCTGTGCTGCAGAGGATCCAAGCGGATATCGACGACGCGAACAAGAGCAAGTCCGCTCATGTTCGCCAGATCAATGACGTCATCGAGAACAACAGCAACGGAAACCACGGCAATGTTAACAGCACCGACGCCAATGTTAACAGCACCAAGGTGACTATCGCCGCCGATAACATTGATACGGGACATACCAGTTTTGGAAAAGAAACCGCTGGTAGTGTTGTTCAGCACCAGAGTCGAAATGTAAACAAGCTTCTGGAATCTCCTGCAACATCGCTTGCCTTGGCAAAAGAGGTAACGATGGAGTTTGACGGCAGCTTATGTGCGCGCAATTGGGTCACGCAGTTTCAAAACATCGGAAAGATTTACAATTTGGACGACGGGTGCATGCACATGCTGCTAATTGCCAAACTAAAAGGAAACGCACAGCGCTGGCTGCACGCAAGCGCCACACGCATCCTAGAATCGACCGACCAGCTATGCGAACAGTTAATCTTGACATTCGAGATCAAGATGTCAAAAGGGGAACTGAGGAGCGCATTTCAAAAACGCGAATGGCATCCGGATGAGAAATTTGCTGTTTACTTCGAGGACAAGGTGATGCTGGCCAACGACATCAACATCGATCTAGAGGAGCTCCTGGAAAACATCATTGAAGGAATCCCAGCACCAGCGTTGCGCAACCAGGCGCGCATACAGCGTTTCTCCGAGCCGATGCAAATTCTGCGGGCTTTCTCGAAAGTCCGTCTGCCGAAGCACAAAACAGGGAGCAGTTCATCAAAGCGCCTTACTGGAGGAGGTGCAGCCAATAAGGACTTACGTTGTGCCAATTGCAACTCCAAAGGGCACTTCGCCAGGGAGTGTCTCAAGCCAAAGAGGGAGCCCGGATCCTGCTATGGCTGTGGGGCATTTGGGCACTTCGTCGGACAATGCCCGGAGCGCAAGAGCGCCAATATCAACAATTATGTAAGACTTGTCAAGATTTTTTTCACAATAGCTATAAAACCCCATTAATTACAGAATGCCTCATAGACACAGGGAGTCCAATATCATTTACAAAGTTAAGCAGTGTATCCAAAGAAATTAATTTAGAATCCGCTTCAGGAACCTATTTCGGGCTGAATAAAAGCCAACTGACATTACATGGAAAAAGCTTATGTTACATTATAAAAGAAAAAGTTAAATGTTATTTTTATTTGTACGTGGTCCCAGACGAGTCTATGAGTCATAATGTAGTTCTTGGACGAAATTTCATGGAAGCGTGCCAGTTGAAACTGGATCCAGACGCCTTGGGAAGGATAACGGTCAACCCAGTCGATAGTAAAAGATATAAAAAAGCAAATAGTAAAACAATCAGTTCTATTGTTAGTGAAACCGTTAGTGAAACAGTTAGTGAAACAGTTAGTGAAACAGTTAGTCAAATGGATAATGAAACAGTTAATAAGACAGTTAGTAAAACAGCCAACGAAGCGAGTAGTATAGTTAGTCAAACTGTTAACGAAGCAGGTAGCAAAACAGTCATCGAAACAGTTATGCCTTTAGCCAACTTCACGACGGATTCCGGACCTTATGCTGCGGTTGTGCCCAGTTATGAAGAAGCTGTTAGAGAAATTTGTAGCATTGATCACTTAGAGGATGAGCAAATGAACTTCATATGCGGCGAAAACAATAACCAAGCCTTAAACAGTCAGTTAAAGGAGATTATTAAACGCAACTACTTAAGCGTTAATAAGCCCACCGAGCCTTTAGTCAAATGCGAAATAAAACTTTGTTTAGAAACGTCAAAACCATTTAGCTGCGCCCCAAGAAGACTTGCCTACTCAGAAAAGGAAAAATTACAAAAACTATTAGATGACTATTTAAAAGAGGGAATTATTCAACCTAGTGTATCAGAATATGCTTCACCAATTGTTTTAGTCAAAAAGAAAACAGGAGACATACGGCTATGTATAGACTTTAGAAAACTGAACAAAGTTTTAATTAAAGACAATTATCCGATACCGCTTATCGATGACCTTTTAGACAAGCTAGTCAACAAAAAAGTTTTTTCGAAGCTTGATTTAAGAAACGGTTATTTTCACGTATTCGTTAATAAGGAATCAGTCAAATACACCTCATTTGTTACACCGTTAGGGCAATTCGAATTTCTCAGAATGCCAATGGGCCTAAAAACTGCATCGGCGGTGTTCCAAAGGTTCGAAAACAAAATTTTCGAGGATCTTATAAGGGATAACAAGGTAATTGTATACATGGACGACATCATGATTGCTAGCAAGAACTCGGAGGAGCATTTAGAAACTTTAAAGGAAGTGTTTATCAGATTAGCTCAAAATAAATTGGAATTACGAATGGATAAATGTGAGTTCCTTCAGACAAATATTAAATATTTAGGATTCATTATAAATGGTGAAGGCATTAGGGCTGATGACAAAGGAATAGATGCCATACAGCATTTTCCAGTTCCAGACAAAATACAAGCCGTTCAAAGTTTTCTGGGCTTATGTTCATACTTCCGTAGATTTATAAAAGATTTCTCAACATTAGCGAAACCTTTATATGACCTTTTGAGAAAAGATGAAAAATTTAAATTTGGAGAAAAGGAAATGAGCTGTTTCTCAACTCTTAAGGAAAAGCTGGTGCAAGCACCGGTCTTTTTTTTTTTTTTTTTTTTTTTTTAATTTTTATTATTTATTGAATCTTCCCTTTGTGTTAAGAGACTAACAATAAGTATTCAAATCTTAATCTAACTTAATTAACTTTCACTTAGTGATAGTTTTTTTTTTTCATTAATGCCCTAATAAGTTTATTGCTGGGCTGGGAGGTCGTTGCGGTGCAGCCGGCTTTGACTGCATACTCGGATTAGTTTTCTTGCGAGGGGATTTGTATGGGTGGTCAGCTTTTCGTTATACTTCGTTTTTTTCTCAGCTATTACTTCGATTACTAATTTGATTTTTAGGTCTCTGTGTATGTTTTCGTTCCGAAGGTACCACGGCGCTCCAGTGATAATTCTCAGAATTCTTGACTGTGCTCGCTGAATAATGTCTATGTTACTTCTGGATGCGTTGCCCCACAGCTCGGAGCCATAAGTCCAGATAGGTTTTAAGACGGAGTTGTATAGAAGAGCTTTGAACTCCAGACTAAGTGGAGAGCGAGCATTTATGAGCCAGTGGAGGTTCCTTGCTTTAAGTTTAAGATGTTTCGATTTGGCTTCTATATGTTTGCGCCAAGTGAGCCGCCTGTCCAGATGAACTCCCAGATATGTTACCTCGTCGGCTTGTGGAATGCATATGTTATTCAAGACCAGTGGTGGGCATGTTTGTTTGTTTAAGGTAAAGGTAACCTGCTTGCATTTTTGAACATTTATTGAAATTCTCCAGTCGGCAAGCCATCGTTCTACAGATGTTAAGTGTCGGGATAGGAGTGCCGTGGCTTTTATTGGGCATTTCGAGCGACTGAGTATCGCGGTATCATCAGCGAACGTGGAGGTTGTTAGATTGTAGTCTATGGGGAAATCCGCCGTATACAGGGTGTATAAGATTGGACCCAGTACACTGCCTTGCGGCACTCCAGCTTCGATTGCGCAATCGCGTGAAGTGCTTGTATCGCATCTTATTGCAAACACTCTGTTATATAGGTATGACTTCAGTAGCTTATGTGTGTTTTGGGGCAACAGCTTGATTATTTTAAACAAAAGTCCATCGAGCCACACTCTGTCAAATGCCTGCGCGACGTCTAGAAAAATGGCTGTGCAGTATTCTCGATGTTCAAAAGCAGTACGAATTTCTGACGTGATTCGGTTGACCTGTTCGATGGTTCCATGTTTTTCTCTAAAGCCAAATTGATGTGTTGGAAGTGTGTTGTTTATTCTAAGATGAGGGCTAATCCGAAGGAGTAGCATTTTTTCAAACAGCTTTGAAAGACATGTTAGTAAGCTTATCGGTCTATATGATGATGGCTGCGTTTTATCTTTTCCTGGCTTTGGAATCATTACTATGGTCGACTTTTTCCATTTTTGAGGGAAGTATCCAAGCTTGGCGATTGCGTTGAACAACAGGCAGATGTGAAGA
Source organism: Drosophila melanogaster (assembly GCF_000001215.4). Lineage (NCBI taxonomy): Eukaryota > Metazoa > Arthropoda > Insecta > Diptera > Drosophilidae > Drosophila > Drosophila melanogaster. Next base: position 764,058 of record NC_024512.1, on the reverse strand, counting down.
ATAGCACACTTTGGGAGTTCAATGAGCATTCTTGGAGTTATTAGGTCGTAGCCAGGCGATTTTCTTGGGTTCAGTTGCTCTTTGATAACCTTTGCTAGTTCACATGGTCGGAATTCAAAGGGTTCTTGAGGATCTAGATTGGCTGCTATTAAAGGAGGGAGAATAAATGTGTTGGTAGAGGGATTTGGTCGGAGTACATTTTGTAAATGGTCAGCGAAAGCACTGGCTCTTTCTTCATCACTTCGAAACCAGGTGCCAGAGGGACTTCGTAGTGGCATAATTGGCGCTATTGGAGTCTTTAGGTTTCTGTGAGCTCTCCAAAGAGGGTACTTAGTGCTGGTGGGAGAGAGTTGCTCGATATATGAACGTTGGCTGTTTTTTTCCTCTTGTTTGAGAGCATTGGTAAGCCTGCGTGTGGCTATCTTAAGCATGTGCTTAGTAATTGGTGATCTATTAGACTGCCAATCCCTTCGTAGGCGTCGTTTATCTAATACCAGCCGCTCGATTTCGCGATTAGTTTTGATGTAGTTTGGTTTTGCATACGTCACTGGCGGGGTTGAAGCCTTTGCAGCCGAAACTAAAATGTTTTCAAGAGTTTCCGTTGACTTGTCTATATCCTCCTTTGTAGATAATGCCGTCGTTAGTTCTATGTGTGAACAGACATACTTTTGATACCTTGGCCAGTTTGTTCTAAAATTTGTGAGTCTATACGGTGGGTCGACGATGTGGGGGCGAGTTAGCATATTTAGAAAAACAGGTGAGTGATCTGATGATAAATCTGCTAGTGCTTCGGCGGTGACCATGTTGCGGGGGACATGTTTAGTAATTGCAAAATCGATCAGGTCTGGGATTTTTCTTGGGTCTGCTGGCCAGTATGTAGGCTTACCCGGGGATACATAGTCTAGCTTGTTTTCTGGCTTCGTAAGCGCATTGTACAATTGCTTACCCTTTGGCGACACAAGTCGAGATCCCCAATGGGTGTGCTTGGCGTTATAGTCACCCGCTGCGATGAACCTGTCACCTAGTGTGTTAAAGAATTCCATGAATTGATCCTCAGAGATTGGAAAGCGCGGTGGGCAGTAGACTGCGGCTAGAGTCGTTGAACCATTGTTGAGTTGTAAGGCTATGGACGTAGATTGTAAGTAGTTTTTGTCAAAATTGTTTAAGTGGTGGTGTTTTATGCGATTTCTGATGAGTATTCCAGTGCCTCCATGAGCTTTACCATCTGGATGATTTGTACCATAGAACAAGTATCCTGGTATATGAAAATTGTTTTTGTTTGTGAGGTGCGTTTCTGATAGTAGCATTACGTCGATGTTTTTTTCGTAAATGAACTGTGTGAGCTCTTGTGTATGCCGTGAAACGCCATTTGCGTTCCACAGAGATATCCGTAGGGAAGCCATTATGGGGATTTTGAAGATACAAGAAGTTGAATCAGGATATTTTGGTTTTTCATGAGCTCTTGCAAAGTATTTTGCATGAACGTCATGAAGTCTTTCATGCTTTGCTGTAGGGATAGCATCATAGCTTCGATGCCACTTTGTTGTGTTTGTTGGATGTTTGTCGGTGTATGTTCGGAATGAGCAGTTCTTGTCGGTGGGGCGGGCACTTCTAGTCCGGATTTTAGGGCGCTAGCGAAAGAAATTGTTGGAGTAGTGCTTGGGACAGTTAGGGGTGGTTGAAAAATCGGTTGCGGAGAGTAGAAATTGACTTTGTTGTATGTATGTGCTGTGGCAATACGTTTGTTTAGGCGGCTCTTCAATTCTTTGTACACCACACAGCCTCTGTAGTTTGCAGTATGTTTTTCCCCGCAGTTACTGCATTTCTTCACAGACTTATCGTCCTTGTTTTTGGGGCAGTTTGCGGTAGTATGAGGTTCGCTACAGACAACACATACGGACTTAAGGGTGCAGTATGCCTTGGTGTGGCCGTATTCTTGGCAATTAGTACATTGAACTGGATTGATACGTTTGTGCGGCTCCTCCACGGTGATCCTCCGATGTAGCAAGTACTGTAAATTGTATATTGGGTGCACTTCGTTTTTCTTTAGTGCCTGGAGCTCTGGTTCGAGTTCTATTTTGAATAGTGGCTGCGGAACTTTGTCTTTGTTTAAAATATTAATAGCTGTCTTTGCAGAAAAGTTTTTGGCCTTCAGAGCCTCAATTATCTCAGCTGGTGTCACTGTTGCTTCAATGCCCTTAAGTACTACCTGTAGCCCTTTGCAACTTTTTAATTGGTATGTGTAGTAGTTTTTACCAGCATCATTTAGGTATTTAGTCACTATACGGTGGTCTGCTTCTGTTTGGATCTGTAGTTTTATTTCATGAATATTTCCTTTTTTAAGTGGGATAATGTGGAACTTGCTGTCACCAATCAAAGCAACGAGTTTATTTACAAGTGCATTTGTACTTTGTTCTCGTATGAAAATTGGTGGAGGCCTGGTCTTTTTTGGTTCCCCTACCGTTTTTTCGTTGGGTTGTTCGGTCGCAGAATCAGCCAAGATAGCATATCGGTTTGAATTATTTACTGCAGAGTTTTCATTGCCGTTGTTGGTTCGATTGATTTTGGGTTGATTACCTGCCTTATTGTTTTGAGGGCTGAGCTTTCTCTTGATTTGGATGTAGCGATCCATGCCAGTCTGCACAGTCGAAATCGACTTCTGCTTTTGTTTTGATTCTTCTTTACGTGCATTATTGTTGTTGCAAACGGTCAGTGCTGCTGAATTATTTACAGCTGGCACAGCGATAATTAGTTGGGCCGCTGACGAAGTTGATGTTGTGGCAGTTGCCAGTGAGGTCACTGCACTCGTTATTGCAGTGTTACAGTTACCCGGGACGGTCGTTTGGCGCTGCGAGAGGAGCGGGGTAGGAGAGGCGGTCTCTTCGCTCCACGACTTGTGAGCCGAAGCAGGCAGAGAGGGAGAGCAAGAACGCGGTCTGTCGTTCGCTGAGGGCAAAAGTTTCGAGTTAGTTGAAGGTGAGGGTGCTCGATCACCGATTTGCGGTGAGACGAAAGAAAAGTATGCATTGTTGCGTTGTAAAGAGAGCCGGCGCTCGTCTTGTTCACATTGTCGCTGAGAACGTATGTCGTTTTGATTCATTGTTCTAAGTCCACATATAACAATTACCAGAACAATATGGAATAATTATTTATTTTAGTAAATAATTACTATAGTCAATAATTGTTAGTTGTGCAAACTGCACTTTACACTTTGTGTTTAACTTTCACTATACTGTTGTAGTTTTTAGAACTTGCTATTCGTAGCTTGAAAGAAACACGTCTCCACCCGAAGACTGTGGAATGCCGAATCCAGCACCGGTCTTAGCAATTTATAATTTCAAAGACGAAATAGAACTGCACTGTGATGCAAGCGCTCTTGGTTTCGGTGCGGTGTTATGTCAAAAAAAAGAGGATGGAAAATTACACCCAATATTTTATTTTTCAAAGCGAACAACAGTCGCTGAGGCAAAATATCACAGTTTCGAATTGGAAACAATGGCAATTATTCACGCACTGCGAAGATTTAGAATATATTTGTACGGAAAACGCTTTAAAATTATAACTGATTGTAATTCTCTCACTTTGACGCTTAACAAGACTGAACTTAATCCGCGAATAGCTAGATGGGCGTTAGTGCTCCAGAACTACGATTATGAGCTCATACATAGAGAGGGTAAAAGGATGCAGCATGTTGATGCTCTTAGTAGATGCACGAATATTTTAATAGTGGAATCAAATACGTTTGAAGACAATTTAGTAATCTGCCAAGGCAAGGATCAAAAAGTTCATGAAATCAAGAAACTGCTGGAAAAAAATGAACACAAGTTGTTCGAAATGAGAAACGGAATAATTTATAGAAAATGTAACGACGGCAGACTTTTATTTTATGTTCCCACAGACATGGAAGATCATATTCTATATAAATATCACAATGAGATCGGACACATAGGTAGAGACAAAATGTTAGATGTTATTTCTAAATCTTATTGGTTTCCCAATGCCAAAGACAAATGTTTGAGCCATATAGAAAATTGTTTAAAATGTGTTGCGTTCTCTCCTAAGACAGGCAAGGAAGGATTTCTGCACTGCATTCCGAAGGGCAGCAAACCGTTTGAACTAATACATATCCAGTCGACTCAGGCAGATCCAAAAAACATATTTTTGTTGTCATCGATGGTTTTACGAAGTTCGTACGTTTATACGCCACAAAGACCACTAATACAAAGGAAGTCATTACAGCCCTGAAGGACTATTTTAGAGCATACAGCATACAAACTCCAAGCAGAGTTCTTTTTGGTTTAGAGAAAAGAGGAAAAATAGTAGACGAGTTAAAAGAAAAACTAGAGGAATTAAAAAATACTGAAGAAGATAGGGATTTGGTAAAAATTAGAAATGAAGTTGAAAATAATCAAAAAAAGGCTCAAGCGTATAATAAAACACATTATGACAAGACCGCCAGACAGCCATCAGAATACAAAAAAGGAGAATATGTGATGGTTAAAAATTTCGACAGTACAGCAGGCATCTCTAGAAAATTGATTCCAAAGTGTAAAGGCCCATATGTGATATCTAAAGTATTAAGAAACGACAGATTCTTGTTAAAAGACGTAGAAGGTTTTCAGATATCTCGTAACCCATACCAAGGTGTCTGGAGCATCCAAAATATTAAGCATTGGATAGGCAACAAGAAAAATAAACGAAGACATAATTAAACAATAATAATAATATAATAACAGATTAATATTGTATGTACATATGTATAAATAAGGTAAAAGAATTCATCATACAACTAAGCAATCAATGTAAACCATGATCAGGGGATCAGCTAGTCAGGATGGCCGAGTTGTGGTAGGATGAACACTCATAAGGCCCACGAAGCATACGAGGAAGCATACGAAGTAGCATACGATCATATCCCCGTTAGGAATAAGTATATCATTGCTATCTCGCTCTTACTTATAAGCTAGCATTAAGAGATAAGAATGTACACCTAGCTCACTCTCTCTTTTGAGAGAGCATAAGAAAAGAGGAATACGCGAGACGCGGCATTCGGTGGCGTGAGCTTGAAGTGAGAAGTCGAATAAAGAGATTGTGAAGTTATTTAAAGGAAGGAGCACGTGTATTCATTTTTCGGCGTCCACAATTGATAATGTTTTAAATAAGCTTTTGACTATCAGGATAGTAATATTCTTGTTTAAACAAATTGATTGTTTTTTCTATACCCGGATGTTAAAGTTCCTTATGTTTCTTTAAGATTAAATCTTTGAATTCTGCATAGCCATCATAAACCTTTTAAGATGCACCACAAAGTTAATTGATAGTATATCATGGTTTATGGCTATGGTTTAGCCCTAACAATGGCTTATAATTTCGGTAAACGCCCTCTGGAAGATCAGAAAATCTTCGTCATTAGGGAAATAGATTGCACTCTTTTTGGTAGACATATATTTCTTAATGAGGTTTTTGGCGAGTTCAGGTGTCATTTCTTTATAGGATATTTTAATCTTTAATTTTTAAAAGAAATGTCTTACACTTGTTGTATCGTTGTCTCGCCATTTTCTATCTCTATTTGTCTAGAGAAGAAATTTATTGGTCTTTCTGTTATGAACCATAACTTCTTCTATTTTCGTGCGGGAAAGTGCATCTGCGACATGATTTTCTTTGCCTGGAAGATATTTGATTTTGTAATCAAATTCATTGAGTTTTATTTTCTATCCTTGCAATTTCATATTTGGTTCTTAGATGTTGTTGAGTCATACTAGTGGCTTGTGATAACGTTTAGCGTTCTACTGGCATAACAAATGGGCTTGTGATTCTGTGATAACACTGCAACAATAGCTACATTACTAGCATCAGTTGTCAGAGAAAAAGGTTTTGAAAAATCAGGATAGATTTATATCGGGTCTGAAGTTATCAAAACTTTTAATTTTTCAAATGATTCGATGTATTCTTTACATTTTGTGTCTTTTGTAGCACCTTTCTTTAATTTGAGGGTCATGGGTTTAACTATTTTGGCAAAGTTAGGAACAAACTTGCGATAGAATCCACATAATCCCAAAAATTATTTTATTTGCTTAGGTGTCTTGGGTAATAGAAAATTTGTAATTGCTTTGGTTTTATTTGGATTTGGTTTGATGCCATTTGTGGTGACGATGTGTCCTAGGAATTCAGTTTCTTTCTTCAAAAATTCACATTTATCTAGTTGTTACTTTAAATTAGCGTCTCTCAGTTTTTCAAAGACTTTCTTTAGGGATAAAATGTGTTTTTCCAATGAAGTGGAATAAACAATAATATCGTCTAAATAGACTAAACAGTCTTTGTAGATTAAATCTTCCAGAAGATTATTCATGCATCTCTGAAAAGTAGTTGGAGCGTTTTTTAAACCAAAAGGCATACGAGTATATTCATAATGCCCATGCTTAGCTGAAAATGATGTATTTGCAATAGAATTTTCATCCATCTGGATTGTAAAGTATTGGCATCTACCTAATTTGTCCAATATCTCATCCATTCGAGGAATGGGAAATTTGTCGTTAACAGTTATCTCATTTAGATTCCTGTAATCGACTACCAACCTAAATTTTTGTTTCCCAGAGGCATCTGCCTTCTTGGGGACCACCCAAATAGGAGAACAATAAGGAGACTTCGATTTTCGAACAATCCCTTGTTCTATAATTTCTTTAATTTGTTTGTTGACTTCTTGGTCAACGCTTTGAGGGTACTTTTAGGGTTTACGGTATACTGGGTCTTCGTGTTGAGTTTGGATGACATGTTTAATAGTACTGGTGAAGGTCAAATTTTCGCCCTCTTTGTACTGAATGTTTTTATATTCGTATAGGACCTTCTTTAAACATTCAACTTCCTCTACATTTAAGTGTTCGAGTCTATACTCGTTACATTCGCGTAACTCGTTGTCAAAGGACATGGGATCGGGATCTGTTACATCATTGTCCACTGTGTCTTTACCAACATTTAAAATGAGGCACTTTGGTAATGCAGTCTCCTTCTTCTGCTGTTGATTCTTTAGTTTAAGGTTCTTAACCTTTTGCATTTTTGGTTTGATTCTGTCCACTGGAGCGGAATCATTCTTTTGTTGTGGGTCAAGGCATTTGGATGCGGTCTCGCCATTCTTTTCTTCATAGAGATATTTAACTACTTTTGAGGCTAGAGTTCCCCACTATTTCGTTTTTAGCTTTTGTATCTTCTAGATTCTTTCGACCTAACAGGAAATCAGAAAATTTGTGAATATAGAATTTTTAAGCAGACGGACATACTGAGGTATTTTTTATTATTATACTTTTCTTTAGTGTTATTGGTTCCTTAACAGTATACACTGTTAGGTTTTCTTCCTTTTCTTCTAAATTCTCGATATTTTCTCTTATGATATTAATTTATGATCCTGTATCGATCATTCATTTGTAATATTTATTATAGTGACTTATTTTTACATAGGGACTTGTGCGTCCTTTTCTATCATTTGAGTTTCCGAGACAGCTTGGTGAAAATTTACATCCATCCTGCTTTGGTCACTCTGACTCTCGCGTTGTCTTTTTACTGGCCCTTGTCTGTTAATATTATTTGATGTCGAAGGTTGGAAGTTAAGTGGGTTGTTCTGCTGAGCTTGTGTTAAGTCTCGTCTAAATGCATAATAATAATAATCATAATAATATGATTATTCGGTATGAAACGCGGGGAATACTGGTTTTGATTTGTCATAGGTTGAGTCGAATTTTGAGGTGGTTGTGTATTATGAATCTGATTCGTGCTAAGTTAATAATTACTGTAGTTGTGATTTCTATTATTGTAATATTTTTGATTATTATTTTGATTATTGTTCCCCCTGTTCCTACGTTTGTTCATTTCTGTTCTATTAGAATGGTGATTTTCTGGAATAGCATCATAAAGGCCTAGTTCCATTGATGCTTGTATTAATTTATAAATGGTGCCAATACCGTTTCGTGCCAATGACATATAAATTCTATCCGGCAGTTTTCGATATATTACTGATTTAACTGTTTTGTTTAACATTTCGGTATAATTCGATTCATCAACGGGGTCACTTTCTAATTCTAACTTATCGAACATAATCCAGTATTGTGATTCTAGTTTTTCTATAAACTTACAGATACTTCCTGGGTATGATGTGTCTTCTAATTGTCTGATGAGTGTTACATAAGGTCTATGGTCTTTGAATGCCATTGCCAATGCTTTCTTCATGTCCAGCCATGTGTTAGCTTTTTCCTGGGTTACGACTTCTAAGGCTCCATATATGACATGTGCCTGTCTGGCATCCTGTGTTGGGTACAAATTAAGCAATTGTTCCACTTGGTTAACGAATCCAGATAATTTGCCAGGTGCGCCATCATAATAATTCAGTTCTTTGATTTGGTTTAGTAGTTGGCTTAGATGTTCTGAGAGTTGCGGGACTGCCATGATGTCTTTTATTTTCAGGAGTTTTTTTTTTTTGGTTTTTAGTTTTAAGTTTGTTTCAAACTTGGTTTACATTTTGTTTAAGTTTGGTTTTTTCGGAATTAAAAAATTTTAATTAATTTTTGTTTCCCACCGCACGGGATTTTATTTTGAATATTACTTTCACGTAGAATCTTTTGCGGATCTCTAAAATGGTTACGAATCACTATTTTAATTCGCTGTTCTTGGACAGCTAGTCGTATAGCATATCCTTCAGTTGATCAGTACCGTACTAAAAGGACTCTTTTATTTTATTGGATCCTACCGACTGCGCCAATTAAATTCTTGCAATATTTATAAGTGAAAACATATAATATTTATTTCACTAAATGATTATAAAACTTTTTATTTGAGAAGAACACCGACCTTTTACAATTAGGTCTCAAACTGAACTCTGATAATTATTCTGATTTGATTGACGTTCAAGCCTCGGTATCGAGCTTTTCTAATATGGACTTTAGACATTAGTATTCTGATCGTGAAGAGAAAAAGCTTTGCGTTTCTCTTGGATTCAAGTGCATTTGCTCTGTTTATTGAAATCGATACTTTTCTTTTTCGGGATTGCGAGTCCAAGCTTTGAACGTGGGAACGTGACGATGGGGTGAGGGCTTAAGCAGGGAATTGTTTAAATTAGGGGACGGATGTTAGTCTACCAGTGGGTGACTTAACTAGAATTGGGTTTTTTTTCCATTCTCGAGAATCATACAATCTTATTCTTATCTGGTATCAGGGTACATCCGGAGTGGTGTATGTTGTATTGGGGTGTACATGTTGTGTGTATTAGTATGTAGGCATGTTCTTAAGTCTTAGGGACTTATGAATATGTCACTATAAAGATATAAGTTAACGCAAGTTCCACTTGCATCAGGGTTCTCGGCACTCGCTGCCGCATACCTCACCTTGATATGACAACCAACATGCTGTGGTTCTCCAAATAATAGTCAAGATAGTTAAGAGGGTTCGAGTTTACGATTAGCTTTATTTTAAGATTCAGTTCGCGATCTGCTAGCGGTTCCGTTATGTGTCCGTTCGACACTGGGGCCTCTTCTCCCGCCCCGCTGCTTTTATATCCGCTTCCCCCGTTGACCCCTCACCCTGAGTGCGACCAACGGCACTTGTTCCGAATGCACACATACACAAACATGTTCCTAGACAGGCCCCGAGTCGCCTGCTGACGGGGCCCGAAAACACGAGAGCCGAGCGCTGGTGAGTCCTGACGAAGATCGCAAGAAGAGGGTTCGTAACTTACACGAACATGTTACTAGACAGGCCCCGAGTCGCCTGCTGACGGGGCCCGAAAACACGAGAGCCGAGCGCTGGTGAGTCCTGACGAAGAGCGCAAGAAGAGGGTTCTTAACTCCTCCCCCCTCAAGATCTGCGTCCCGCAGATTAGTGAGCCTTGTTCAGCTCGGTTTGGCCCAATGCTTCTAAGTTTGCGGCAATCTCGCGGACATCGGGCATGCCTTTGGTGGACATCAGCTTCTTCCATAGGAAATAAAAGCCTAGGAATATGCAGATTGCGAGTGCCGCCTCGGTGAGAAGAGAGGCTAGTAGCTCACTCGCCATGTTGGACATCTTTTCCAAATTCTTCATGCTCACGTCGTGGACGTATTCCAGAGAAAGTTGAAAGTTGCTGGCCGTTATGTGGCTCAACACGGCCGGCATCGCCATTAGATGACTGACCGAGTAACTGGAATAGTTTTGACCGTTGACCATTATCGTCTCATTGTCGAATTGGATGATAAAGGAGCCGATCAGGTCGTAGTTCTCTGCAGCCGTTCTTAGAGTTCCGTTGAAGTTGGTCAGGAGGAGCATTCCATCGTCGACTTGCTTAACCACTCGTTGGTTACTTCAGTAGCCGAGGGATACAGCTAGCCTCCTCCAGTTTTTGCAGTTCCTCGAAGCCGTCGCTTGCGCGGCCAAGACGGCGTTCCAATCAGCAGCATCTGGAGATCCAGCTACCCATTTCCAAGCCGACCCCAGCCAGTCCAGTGAGCGGGATTTGCGCCGCATGCAGAAATCGCGCTTACAAAAAGACAATTCGTAAATATCTGGTCGTCTAAGTTGTTCTAAGACTACGTAGTGTGTGGGGGTACGGTACATTTTGTGTACTTATATTTTTATTTTTTTATATTTCTTATTTCTTATTTCTTATAATCTGTATTTTTTTATATTATTTTTTTTATAGTTTTTTTTGTATTTCTTTTTGTATTTCTTAACTCATTTTTTTTTTTTTTTTTTTTTTTTTTTTTTTTTTTATTAATGTTTTTTTTATATAGGGTATGCATGGGTGGAATATTTCATTAGCTGCCACAACGTACTTTTATTACTTTCGTTATTCTTTTTCGCGTTTCTTTTTTAAATGTGAAAGCCACGTCTCAATTTCTTAGATCAGATTTGTGGAAAATTTTTCCTGATCTGGTTTTAACTGTTACCTTGTTGTCTTCCTGTACCTTTTCGCATCTGAACCTCGCTTTTTCCTTTGTTTTTATTTGCTTATTTGCAACAAAAACTTCATCTCCCGGCCCATAAGACTTTGGCTCGTCCCTATTTTTATTCCGAGCCATATTACCTCTAATTTGCTTATACTCAATTAAGCCCTTGATGTCCTCTAAAGTCTGCCGCCGGAAATCTGTCAGACCCTGATAGTTTACCCTTGACGAGCGGTCGAAAAAAACGTCTGCTGGTTTTCGATTCGTTACCGAGTGAACGGAAGTGTTGTAGCGGTCCACTGCTATGTGTACCAGCTCAACGGGTTTGAAGGTAGGGAGCTCATCTTTAAGGCAACGATAAATTTCTAGGAACGTAGAGTGGAATCTCTCGACTTGACCATTTACTTCGCTCTTCTGGGTTGGAGCATAATACAGATCGATATCTAGAGACCGAAGATAGTTGAGCACTGTGGGGCATAACAACCCTCGCTCGTTATCCGAAACCAAGACCTTAGGGGCGGTGAAGTAATGTAGGGCCTCCACCAAAGTTTCTCGCAAATGCACAGATGCTTTTGACTGCAGATGGAAAAGTTTGGCAAACTTGCTAAATTTGTCAATACAACTTAGGTATAACCTTTTTTCGAGCGCAAAAATGTCGATGTGAAGTATTTCACATGGGTAGTTAGGAATTGGCGTAGGTTGTAGGTTTGGTTTGTTAGGGTGTCTCTCGTACTTGTAGAGTTTGCAACACTGACATGAGGAAGTTTGCAGACGGATCGTACTGGACATTCGCGGGAAATAATATTTTTCTAAAAGTTGGAGACGAATCTCCGTAGGGCCCCTATGTGCTCTACGGTGTTCTTTTTCAATTATTTCACAAATTTCCTCTGCGCCAGACACGTCCGCCACTAGGCGCTGCGTTATCCGAATTTTGTATAAAAGAAAATTCGCTAAGCAGATGGACTGAAAGCGTTGCAAATGTGCTTCCGGGATTTTGACGCCGTTAATTATTACAGGTCGTAGACACGATTGTAACGAGTTGGTTAAATCGGCAAGTGATCCGTCTTTGAGAGGAATCAGATGGCGAGTATAACCTGGGAACGGGTGCTCGCATAAGTATTTTGACCTGGTTGTGTCAAAAATGAGTTGATTCTTGAAAACGTTGATTGGAGATTCAACGTGGGGAATCAATCGTGAACTGTCATGTAAAGCGCTATGGGCAGTAGCCAAAGACTGCATGTCATCCTCGGGATTAGCATCTAAATCGGTGCTCAACTGGTTAAGCTGAGGCGGAATGCGTGAAAGCGCGTCAGCCACCACATTAGATTTCCCAGGCTTGTAGATGAGTTCGCAGTTGTATTCCTCTATACGAGCCTTCCAGCGTTTTAGCTTCGCATTGAAATTTCTGTTGCCTAGGGCAAACGTTAGAGGTTGATGGTCAGTATATACTTTAATAGTACCAGCGCCATATAAGTAAGCCCGAAGATTGTCCAATGACCAAATTATCGCGAGCATTTCCTTTTCGATAGTAGCGTAGTTTTCCTCCGTCTTATTTAATGAACGGGAAATGTACGCTATCGGCCTATCTCTACCCTGGTCGTCCTGTGAGAGGACAGCTCCGATGGCCCAGTTAGAAGCGTCCGTGGTTAGATGGAAAGGTTTAGTGAAACATGGGAACGCCAGTATTTCAGAAGAACAGAGAATTGATTTTAAATCATTAAAAGACTGTAGGGCCGTCTCGTCTAATGTAATTGGCACTTTGCTTGATTGTGAAGACTTTATATTAGCGTACAATCCACGCGTCAAGTTTGTAAGGGGCTTTGCTACCTTCGCATAGTCCTGAATGAACTTCCTGTAGTACGAGGTCATGCCTAGAAATCTTTTTAACTCCTTAACAGAGGTCGGAGGAGGCATTTCGCTAATCGCTCTGACCTTTTTCGGATCTGCCTTAATGCCATCGGCCGTGACGATATATCCTAAAAATTCTACCTGCGTGTCTAAAAAATGCGACTTCTCAAGGTTCACTTGGAGGTTAGCTTTTGATAAACTCGCTAATACCAATCGGAGATTTTTCCAGTGTGTGTCATAATCTTCACTGAAGACGATGATATCGTCAATATAAACGTAGCAGACCTTGCCAATATGCTCGCGCAAAATATCATCGATCATTCTTTGGAAGATTGCAGGTGCATTCTTCAAACCGAATGGTAGACGGAGGAACTCGTACTTTCCATTTAGAGTAGAGAAAGCTGTCTTTGGAATGTCGCTTTCCTTCATGTGGATTTGATGGAATCCAGAAGTCAAATCTAGGGTGGTAAAGTATTTGGCATTGCCAAGGCTGGCTAGCGTAGCGTTTATATCTGGGATGGGGTAAGTGTCGGGTATGGTGACGGTATTTAACCGCTTGAAATCGACTACCATGCGATATTGTTTTTCTCCGTTTGGTTTAGGTTTCTTCGGGACTATCCAGATAGGGGAATTGTAAGGGCTATTAGAGGGTCGAATTATACCGTCCTGCAGCAGTTCATCGATTTGACGTTCGACTTCTCCGCGCATGTTGACTGGGTAAGGATAACTTTTAGCATAGATCGGGTCTTGTGTGTTTGTCCGGATTTCAGCCTTGACGGCCGTCTCCACGGACATTCCAGATAAGGGGGGCTCGAAGATGCGGGGAAATTCCCCGAGAAGGGAATTCAAAATTTCTTGTGTACCATCTGGGTGTTCGGCGGCGAGTAGCGGGTTAACGTTTATTGAAGCTCTCGCCAAAAGAGGGATTTTAATTCCTGGGGTTATTATCAAACAATTGTTTTTCCTATCCACTATGGCTTTTAAGTCTTTGAGAGTATCGTCGCCAATGATACCATCAAAGGAATGTAAATTCGGTAGTACGAAAAAGGTAATATCCGAGTCGTTCCCTAGTGGTTTGAAGAATTTACCAACTAGGCGGTGCGTTATCATGATGTTACCCGCAGCGGACAGTACGGAGAAGGGTTTACGGACTGTGGTACACCCGGCTGCAAGTCTTCGGCTAATAAAGTTTTTGTTCGCCCCCGTGTCGATCAAAAACTTCAGCCTTTCTCCCCTCTCCGTAGCATACTCTAAGTACGGTACACTGGAGAGGCGTTGGTCATAAAATTTGCCCCTCCCTCAGTCTCAAGGTTATGTGGAGCATCTGTAACTCCTTCCACGTTTTTCTGCGGAGGATAATTGTTGCTTCTCTCGACAGCTTGAGACTCGTCATCATAGTAACCCTCGTGTGAACGTCCTTGGTTATCTCCACTAGCCGCCGGGGCTAGCGGGGGTGGTGCCAATTCCATGTGGTACAATCTTTGTGCCTTTTGGAATGGGTTGTTTCCTTCGGACATTCTCTTAATACCGGAGCCTTCTTCCTGGCGACCACTGTATCCTGATTGGTAAGATTGACCCGACCGATTGGATTCCATTTTTATGGCCTGTCTAGGACCCTGAGTTCTGTAGGAGTTTTGCGAAAATCTGCCTGAACCAGGAGAAAAAGGGGTTCGGAACGGTGGCCTGGCCTGATGTTGATATGGGCCTGCGAATCTTGGGGCACCTGACGGTTGATAGTTCTGAGCTGTGAAATTTCTTGACATTACATTCTGCAATCCCATACAAAAAGAGTAAGCCTCTGGTAGATTCTTCGGGCTGCGGACAAGTAAGTGTTTGGAACAATCTCTCCCCACTCCTCGGATAAAAACATCCAAAGCCTTGTCTCTATAGGTTTCTATCAAAGCGTTGACTACTTCACGAGGGTGGTTTCTGGCCTTCAAGTTATTTAAGATCAACGAGAGATGGCCATTAACGTCCATATAGAACCTATCTAGTGGTCTAGAACCTTGGCACATAGCGCCAAGCTCATGCTCAAGCGTACGTAAGTCTCGTTTGTCTGCGTAATGCAGCGCCAAGACTCGTTTTATGTCGTCCCAATCGTCGTCTTGGACGCCATAGGCCGCCAAGGCCATGTCGGCGTGTCCCCTTATTTTCTGTCTAATATGCAAGACAATTGCCCTATACAGGGGTCTGGTTTTAATCAAGTCATATTCGGTCAGTATTGACTGTGCCCTGTTTATCCAAGACAGGTAAGCCTCCTGCCGTCCTTCGAACGCCTGCAGTTCTTTGACGCAGTCAGGGAGGACCGATATCTCTCTCAGCTCATACTCGGTGCGTGCGCGCACCAGGGGTTGCGGTTGGTCGACCGTAGGGTCAGCGTTCCCGCGCTCCTGTTCTAAAATAGCCAACCTATCATTATTTTTCTTAATATCTTCCTTAATGCCTGTCACCACGTTGGTCAGGGCATTGAGGGACTCGCTAAGAGCACGCAGGGTCTCTTCCATTTTGATTTTTAGTTTGCGTTGGAAAGATGCAGGAAGCTTTCAAGGCAACAGAATTCGTTATTACTTTACGGAAATGTGAGACAACGGTTTTAACCCGATAAAAAAGAATATCTGTTCTTCTTTGCTTTTTCTTTATTTCTCTAAATTTAGCAAATATGGCAATAAAGTTTAATGAAATATTTCACTCACCCTTGTATGCTCTTTATTAGTTTTCGTCGTTTAGGTTGTACCCCTACAGCATGAATATTCTATTGGGATAAGTAAAAAAAGGTAAATTAGTGTATTGTAGATGAAGGCGGGCGCCGCTTCAGTAGAGAATTTTTATTCATTTCGTTTCGGGAAATTGGGGAAATTGTACTATACTTGTTTTCCTTTGAATTGTGGTGTTGTGCATGTGTTTATACAATTTTTGTGCGCTATTCCATTTTGCAATATTTTTTCCTTGCGTGCGTGCTGTTACAGTTTTTTATTGATGACCTCTAATTTATTTCGGCACTGGGCACGGTGGTTCCGTAGTATCCCTTTTGGCTGGTTGCCTACTAAGGTACGGCCGCCACACAACTTGTTGGGCGGTTTTTTTTGGGTGCATTCCACACCACTTAACGTATCCAACAAGCTGCCACACACCACCTTATCACTCTGGGCGCTCATATTACTCGTACTGCCGCAGGTAAACTGCTGCAATGGTTAATTATTGGTTTATTATACACAATCTTTTGCACTCGCGAATTGGCAAGGAGAGAAAAAAAAAATTTTCCCACAAGCCGTACCGCCGCAGTGGGTTGATCGTGTTTTAATTATGTTATAGGTATCGTACAACTTTTGCGCTCGGCATGGGCGACGTGGCGTCCTCCGGTAGCGGGTCGTTGTTTTATTAATTTAAATTAGGTCTTGGCGCAACATAGGTTTACATTTTTATTTTAGAAATTTTACACCTTTTATTGAATTATGCAATATTTGTTGCGCCCCGGGATGGGCGTAGTTCCCCCCGGCAGCGGGTAATTGCTATTTTATCATTTTATACACAGCTCACGCAGCACTTCTTTTTCATTTATGGATTTCAGATCTTAATCTGACTTATGCACACCACCACTATTTTTACGCACAAATTTCCACAATTTTTTCGTATCACTTTTATCGGCCGGACATTGCCGGTCCCTGTTCGGGCGCCAGTTAACGCAAGTTCCACTTGCATCAGGGTTCTCGGCACTCGCTGCCGCATACCTCACCTTGATATGACAACCAACATGCTGTGGTTCTCCAAATAATAGTCAAGATAGTTAAGAGGGTTCGAGTTTACGATTAGCTTTATTTTAAGATTCAGTTCGCGATCTGCTAGCGGTTCCGTTATGTGTCCGTTCGACACTGGGGCCTCTTCTCCCGCCCCGCTGCTTTTATATCCGCTTCCCCCGTTGACCCCTCACCCTGAGTGCGACCAACGGCACTTGTTCCGAATGCACACATACACAAACATGTTCCTAGACAGGCCCCGAGTCGCCTGCTGACGGGGCCCGAAAACACGAGAGCCGAGCGCTGGTGAGTCCTGACGAAGATCGCAAGAAGAGGGTTCGTAACTTACACGAACATGTTACTAGACAGGCCCCGAGTCGCCTGCTGACGGGGCCCGAAAACACGAGAGCCGAGCGCTGGTGAGTCCTGACGAAGAGCGCAAGAAGAGGGTTCTTAACTTATATAAAAATATTTCAAACTAAAATCATCATAAAATACACCAAAATAACTCTACAGAAACGAAAAATAAATTATAATAAAATATTTTCTAAATCACACTACCGTAATTTACATAGAGACTTATCAATTTTTAAAAATGCGTATCATAAAAATTATAACCCAAACAGCAACGAGACAATTGTTGCAAAGTGCTTGAGAGCGTTAAAGTGGGCGTGACAATAAAATGTTTGTGAAATAAATAGAAATTTACAAGACTAATAAAATAAATATCAAAAAATTTTTTAAAGTGACAGTTTTGTGCGGGATGTGGGTGTGGCGCTGCGTCTATATCTTTAGAATCTGTATGATGAATCCCAACCTTTACACCTAAGAATCGATGTCTACTAGACAATGTGTACTCTAATTTTTCACACGTAGCCAGCTGAATATTCTAACGACAGTTATTATAATATAGTCATAATTGAAATATATTTTGTAATATTATATATATTTTTTATTTCTATTTTTAAGCTATATTCAAATATAAATATCGTTCAGATTTCGCTCTTGTTTATATAATCATTTCTTGAATCAAATCAAATAAATCTAATAAATACATAAATATCACTAGAGAATTCTTTAGTCGAGTTCCCCGACTATCAGATCGTCGGGTGGCAACGGTAAAGAAAAGGCGACATCCAGACCTAACGAGTCCAAGCCAGGCAGCTTGGTCAAAGCCAGACAGCGAATCTGTCGGTCGCCCAATTCTAGGGCCTGCAGATAAATCCTGACGATATCAGGGGCCTTCTCAGAATACGGGATGGGATGCAGATAGCCTCAGTGATGCTTGACGCGAACGATGCGATATCAGTCCTTAAACAGGGCACCTTAACCGTTGGATGGTCAAGGTGTCGCATTACCCAGGACGTCCGACCCACGAGATGCTACGGGTATCTGGGCTGCGGTCATCGACCAGCAACCTGCAAGGGCAGGAGATGCGGAGCGTGGGTACAAGGAAAAGGGGTGCGTTGCAGCACCAAAACGACTGATCTGCAGCAGCGAGGTGGACAGTAACCACCCGACGGGTAGCTTTGTGTGCCCGACCTACAGAGCGAGCCTAAGAGAAGCCAAGAGCCACCTTAATGCACGCCCCTATTAGCGTAGTACACCTCAATGTCAATCATTGCGCAGCAGCTCAGAGCCTCCTTGCCCAGACTGCGAGGGAGCGCTATGTAGACATCATGTTCCTAAGCGAACCCTACGTCACTGGTAGTGTACAAACATCCATGATCCTAGACGAGACAGGTAAAGCAGCTATCAAGTGATGCGGCGCTCTCCACGCCCGAAGGTCATTGCCGGCGATTTTAATGCCTGGGCAGCGGAATGGGCCAGCAGGACATCCAACACCAGAGGCCGAGCTGTGAAAGACGCCATGGGAATGCTCGACCTTATACTGCTGAACGACGGACGGAAGCCGACGTTTAACAACGATAGGGGTACGTCCTTTATTGACGTTACCTTTGTGAGTAGAGGGCTAGTGGACAACAACAACTGGATGGTCCATGACGTAATAACGCTGAGCGACCACGGTCAGATCTCCTTTAGTCTCTCCCCGAAGGGCACACCCAGGAGACGGCAGAGTAGAACAGCCGGGCAAGCATGGGACACCAGGAAGATCGATGTGGACATGCTGGCCTATCAGATCAATTCCCTGGAATCCCAAATGGGGTCGAAGAGAGCATGGCGGCAGGCCTCATAAATATTCTGGGTAGAATTTGCGACGCAACCATGCCAAAGAAAAATAAGGTACAGCGCAAACCACCCGTTCAATGGTGGAGTGCCTCACTAAGCCAACTACGGTCTGATTGCCTCAGGGCTAGAACGGCGCAACGAGCCACATGCAGTACCCACCACGCGGAGCTCTTGGAGACTTTCAGAAGGAAACGCACAGAGTTCAAGCACGGCTGCCAAAGCGCGATCGTATAAGGAGCTGCAGGACGGCGTAGACAGCGATATCTGGGGCCTCGCCTACAAGCTTGTTACCAACAAGCTAAGGAAGAGACCCGGGGGTCCTGGCTAACATAGTAGGGGAGCTATTTCCAAAGCAGACCACACTATGGAGGCCCGTGCGTCACAGAACTTGTAGTCGTCGAGGCAGCCAAGCTCATCAAACCCAACAAAACACCTGTACTAGATGGTATTCTGGGAGGTGTTATTAAAGCAGTGGCGCTCGGTACACCTGACATCTTCAGGGCCACCTTCCAGCAATGTCTTCTGGACGGAATATTCCCAACAAGGTGGAAAAGCCAGAAACTAGTCCTGTTGCCGAAAGGCAAGGGACCAGCACACGCTGCAAACAGCTAC
This sequence comes from Drosophila melanogaster, assembly GCF_000001215.4. Taxonomy (NCBI): domain Eukaryota; kingdom Metazoa; phylum Arthropoda; class Insecta; order Diptera; family Drosophilidae; genus Drosophila; species Drosophila melanogaster. The sequence continues at coordinate 744,773 of NC_024512.1, read as the reverse complement.
CGCCCTCTATGCCTACTGGATATAGTTGGAAAACTGTTCGAACGTATCCTGTACACACGAATAGAGGCAATCACCGAGAGTACCGAGATTGGTACTTGGGTCTTGTCTACCAGTGGATGACAATCATTGACATTATTTTCAAGGTGCGTGTGTTCTTTTTGCTTACGATATTTCACAATAATTTTCTTAGGTATATTTTTAAACTTTTATGCTACATACATACTAACTATCATTATGACGAACGTTGTAATGCATATAATTTGGAAAAAGTTATAGTGTTGGGATGGGATGGGATTCTATCATTTCTCTCGTTTGTAAGTGATTTATTGGTTCTAGACGTGTTACATTGTTGGTGATATAAATTGTTTGTGTAAAGTCTGCTAGATTATTAGAGATTAGAAATTCATCTATTTGCATGGTACAATTTTTAATTTTAATGATGTTGTTTCCTGATATTAATATTTTAGTGTTTATACAGTCTTGGTTAACCGCTGTTTCAGGAATATTCCATGTTAAAAGTATATTTGGTTTTATATAATTTATTTGGTAATTTTTATGGGTCTCTCTTGTTTGATGATTCCAATAATACATATGTCGAATATTACCCTATTGGTATCTTTATGGAATACTTGGTTATCAAATATGTAGAACTTATCGAATATTTGCTCGGTTAGAATATAATTATGTTCATCTGGGTACGGAACAATTTGAAATATTGGAACTTTTGTAACTTCGTTTTAAGTCAAGTTGACGTTTTTATCTTTAGCATTTTTTCCGAATTTATGTGTTTTAAATGATCGTGTTTTAGTAACTTTTTATTCATCTAATGTACGGAATAAGTATTTGTATGCTTTTCCTACTACATTTAAAAGACCTATTTTGCTTCGCCTAATGATTCTTAACCCATTTATTTCTCGTTTTAATTTATTATTATTATTATAATTATTATTAATAATTTAATATTTTAATTTAATTTAAATATTGTATTTGTGGTACATTAGGATTGTTGTTTGCTTCATTTACTATATCTACGAACATGAGCATTGTCTTTGTTGGAATCTCCATTGTTCCTGTTTGGAATATAAGATATCCATTCTTCGCGCTTATTGGATTTACTTCTATATTGTTGCACTTGACCATGGTGATAAGTGATAATATGCAACTTCTTTGACTGGTCTGGAATTATTATATTTGCTATTATTAAATTTTTTCTGTTTCTTAAATTTTGACTTACAATGAACGATTTTCCTGCCGCGGTTTCTTTCTTCAAAATGTTTATTTTCTACTTGTTCAATCCTTCCTGTCCTTTTAAATGGATTGTTTATTTCATTTTTTTACAAGTGGGGCCTGTCTATATTTTGTATGAACTTCAAAATCGTGCCTACTCTTATTGAGGTATTCTATCTTATCGATTTTATTTTGTTGTACGTTAAAGTCTGGGCTGTCTGCATCTAGAAAAATGTCTGCTGGAAATCTTTTGGTACTATTATGTTTAGTTTTATGATTGCATACGTACAGAATTGTTTCAAATTTTGTTCACCTATCTTCAATATTTTGCTCGCTACCTATTTTTTTTTTTTTTTTTTTTTTTCTTTTTTTTTATTATTTATTGAATCTTCCCTTTGTGTTAAGAGACTAACAATAAGTGTTCAAATCTTAATCTAACTTAATTAACTTTCACTTAGTGATAGTTTTTTTTTTTTTCATTAATGCCCTAATAAGTTTATTGCTGGGCTGGGAGGTCGTTGCGGTGCAGCCGGCTTTGACTGCATACTCGGATTAGTTTTCTTGCGAGGGGATTTGTATGGGTGGTCAGCTTTTCGTTATACTTCGTTTTTTTCTCAGCTATTACTTCGATTACTAATTTGATTTTTAGGTCTCTGTGTATGTTTTCGTTCCGAAGGTACCACGGCGCTCCAGTGATAATTCTCAGAATTCTTGACTGTGCTCGCTGGATAATGTCTATGTTACTTCTGGATGCGTTGCCCCACAGCTCGGAGCCATAAGTCCAGATAGGTTTTAAGACGGAGTTGTATAGAAGAGCTTTGAACTCCAGACTAAGTGGAGAGCGAGCATTTATGAGCCAGTGGAGGTTCCTTGCTTTAAGTTTAAGATGTTTCGATTTGGCTTCTATATGTTTGCGCCAAGTGAGCCGCCTGTCCAGATGAACTCCCAGATATGTTACCTCGTCGGCTTGTGGAATGCATATGTTATTCAAGACCAGTGGTGGGCATGTTTGTTTGTTTAAGGTAAAGGTAACCTGCTTGCATTTTTGAACATTTATTGAAATTCTCCAGTCGGCAAGCCATCGTTCTACAGATGTTAAGTGTCGGGATAGGAGTGCCGTGGCTTTTATTGGGCATTTCGAGCGACTGAGTATCGCGGTATCATCAGCGAACGTGGAGGTTGTTAGATTGTAGTCTATGGGGAAATCCGCCGTATACAGGGTGTATAAGATTGGACCCAGTACACTGCCTTGCGGCACTCCAGCTTCGATTGCGCAATCGCGTGAAGTGCTTGTATCGCATCTTATTGCAAACACTCTGTTATATAGGTATGACTTCAGTAGCTTATGTGTGTTTTGGGGCAACAGCTTGATTATTTTAAACAAAAGTCCATCGAGCCACACTCTGTCAAATGCCTGCGCGACGTCTAGAAAAATGGCTGTGCAGTATTCTCGATGTTCAAAAGCAGTACGAATTTCTGACGTGATTCGGTTGACCTGTTCGATGGTTCCATGTTTTTCTCTAAAGCCAAATTGATGTGTTGGAAGTGTGTTGTTTATTCTAAGATGAGGGCTAATCCGAAGGAGTAGCATTTTTTCAAACAGCTTTGAAAGACATGTTAGTAAGCTTATCGGTCTATATGATGATGGCTGCGTTTTATCTTTTCCTTTTTTTTCGCTACCTATGATTCTTAGTTTTTCATTTACGGCCTTGTGGAATCTCTCTATGTCAGATATACCATTTTTGCCAGTCGTTACAGAAATTTGTACACCTTCAGATCTTAACCAGTTTTGTAAGGCTATGCACATTAAAGCTTAGTATTTGTCTGCTTTAATTTCTTGTGGTGTTCCCATATCATTGAATATTTTAGTGATGGCTCTTTTTGCTTCTAGCCAATCTCTACTTTATACTTCAACTAGTGATGCAAATTTCGAATAGATATCAATGCAAGATAAAAAGATCTCTTGTGTTAAATATTTCCGGTGTTGTTTCATATGTCAGTTTCGTGTCTCGATGTTCTGTCTTCGCTAGATTACAAATTTCAAATTCATTGATAATGTTTTAAATAAGCTTTTGACTATCAGGATAGTAATATTCTTCTTTAAATCTTCTTTAAATCAAATCTGTAATCAAATTCATTGAGTTTTATTTTCCATCGTTGCAATTTCATTTTTGGTTCTTAGATGTTGTTGAGTCATACTAGTGGCTTGTGATAACGTTTAGCGTTCTACTGGCATAACAAATGGGCTTGTGATTCTGTGATAACACTGCAACAATAGCTACATTACTAGCATCAGTTGTCAGAGAAAAAGGTTTTGAAAAATCAGGATAGATTTATATCGGGTCTGAAGTTATCAAAACTTTTAATTTTTCAAATGATTCGATGTATTCTTTACATTTTGTGTCTATTATAGCACCTTTCTTTAATTTGAGGGTCATGGGTTTAACTATTTTGGCAAAGTTAGGAATAAACTTGCGATAGAATCCACATAATCCCAAAAATTATTTTATTTGCTTAGGTGTCTTGGGTAATAGAAAATTTGTAATTGCTTTGGTTTTATTTGGATTTGGTTTGATGCCACTTGTTGTGACGATTTGTCCTAGGAATTCAGTTTCTTTTTTCATGAATTCACATTTATCTACCTGCAATTTCAAATTAGCTCCTCTCAGTTTTCCAAAGACTTTCTTTTAGGATGAAATGTGTTCTTCCAATGAAGTGGAATAAACAATAATATCGTCTAAATAGACTAAGCAATCTTTGTAGATTAAATCATCCAGAACATTATTCATGCATCTCTGAAAAGTAGCTGGAGCGTTTTTTAAACCAAAAGGCATACGAGTATATTCATAATGCCCATGCTTAGTTGAAAAGCTGTTTTTGCAATAGAATTTCCATCCATCTGGATTTGATGAACATCCTTAGCTAGATCTATGGTTGTAAAGTATTGGCATCTACCTAATTTATCCAGTATCTCATCAATTCGGGGAATGGGAAATTTATCGTTAACAGTTATCTCATTTAGATTCCTGTAATCAACCTGAATTTTTGTTTCCCAGAGGCGTCTGCCTTCTTGGGGACCACCCAAATAGGAGAACAGTAAGGGGACTTCGATTTGCGAACAATCCCTTGTTCTATCATTTCTTTAATTTGTTTGTTGACTTCTTGGTCAACGCTTTGGGGGTACTTGTAGGGTTTACTGGGTCTTCGTGTTGAGTCTGGATGACATGTTTAATAGTACTGGTGAAGGTCAAATTTTCGCCCTCTTTGTACTGAATGTTTTTATATTCGTATAGGACCTTCTTTAAACATTCAACTTCCTCTACATTTAAGTGTTCGAGTCTATACTCGTTACATTCGCGTAACTCGTTGTCAACGGACATGGGATCGAGATGTGTTACATCATTGTCCACTGTGTCTTTACCAACATTTAAAACGAGGCACTTTGGTAATGCAGTCTCCTTCTTCTGCTTTTGATTCTTTAGTTTAAGGTACTTAGGTGCGGTCTTAACCTTTTGCATTTTTGGTTTGATTCTGTCCACTGGAGCGGAATCATTCTTTTGTTGTGGGTCAAGGCATTTGGATGCGGTCTCGCCATTCTTTTCTTCATAGAGATATTTAAATACTTTTGAGCCTAGTGTTACTGTTTCGTTAGCATAATCTATTTTAGCTTTTGTATCTTCTAAATACTTGAGACGTAACAAGAAATCATAGTTATCAGAAAATGCGAATGCAGAATTTTTGAGCAGACGGACATAGTGAAGTACGTTTTATTATTATACTTTTCTTTAGTTTTATTGGTCCCTTAATAGTGTATACTGTTAGGTTTTCTTCCTTTTCTTCTAAATTCTCAAAATTTTCTTTTATGATGTTAATTGTACTATGTTTACCTTATAGTGTTAATTTATTGTTTAATGGCAATTGTTTATAGTACACTTTATATTGTTTAATGACAATAGTTCTTGCTTATGTAGTAAGTTTATTTTATAGTGTTACTTTATTGTTTAATGACAATTGTTTATAGTACACTTTATATTGTTTAATGACAATAGTTCTTGCTTATTTTTATTTAATTGTTTGATGACAATTGTCTAGCTCTAGTTGCATTAATATATAGCGCGATTGAAAAACTCGTGACTGCACTCGTTCACCATTCTACTCCAACCCCTTCTTTTTTTTTCCGTTAATAAGCGTTGTCACTGCGCGTCACGCTCTTGCTCTCTGTTTCATCGTTCATTTTATTTCCCTGATCTGGGAATATATGATAACATAACATAATATGAGTCATTTACCACATATATTTAATTTTATAAAATCGCTCAATTTATTTAGAGTTACTCCTTCTGATTCTAACCAAAGTTTAACTGGATATGAAAGCGGAGTCTTTGTCGGCTTTTATTTCTATGGGTGTAAACCATATCATATGGGTAACCATATCGCTGAATATGTGTAAAATTTATCTTTTGGTTTCAACCCAATCTCTGCTTCTATCAGGGAGGCGTATTTAGAATAAATATCAATACATAATAGGAATTGTTTATCGTTGGGATTAAGGGTTTCAGGGGTTGTTTCAAGGGTTAATTTGATGATACAGATTTCGGATTCGTTTATGATGTTTTGGATAAGTTTTTGATAATCAGGGTAATAGTTGTGGACGCCGAAAAATGAATACACGTGCTCCTTCCTTTAAATAACTTCACAATCTCTTTATTCGACTTCTCCCTTCAAGCTCACGCCACCGAATGCCGCGTCTCGCGTATTCCTCTTTTCTTATGCTCTCTCAAGTGAGAGAGTGAGCTAGGTGTACATTCTTATCTCTTAATGCTAGCTTATAAGTAAGAGCGAGATAGCAATAATATTCTTATTCCTAACGGGGATATGATCGTATGCTTCTTCGTATGCTTCGTGGGCCTTATTAGTGTTCATCCTACCACATAGTATAGTTCTTTGAACTGAAATGTGAGTTTTTCTATACCAGGATGTAATAATTCTTTATGTGTTTTGAGAATAATTTCCTTGAATTGGGTGTATGTTTGAATGTCTAATAGTTTAGTACTGGTTTTCATAGTTTTAGTGAAACTGTCGGGACTTATGATTTCAATATACGCATTTTTTCATTTATTTTGTTTGTATTTGCAATCTGTTCTTCGAGGCATATCTGTTCTTCCCAATGATCGATCACTGACTGACGATCATCACAAAATCAGAATTATGCGTAGTTCTAACTCTACACGCATTACCATCACATTTTGGAGACCCACTCCACACCGCATTTTTCTGTACGCTTCCGTTATTCCTGCAGACATTTACTTCCCCCGCTCCTACCCACGACCCGACTACGTTCGGCTGTTTTTGATAGACAATCCGCCATTTTGTGACCAGGCTTTCCGCAGTTGTGACACTCGAAGTAGGACTTAGCTTGTTTTCTTGGTGAAAATAAAACGCCTGTCAATTCCAGCTTCATGCGCCAGTGTAATGGACACTGCGATTTGCTACACACATCGTCTTCCATTTAGCCATGAGCGAAGTAACCATTCGGCTTCCATACAACGAAAGGCACTTGCCTTTCTGTTCTGTTTCTGTTCCCGCATAAATGTTGCACAAACAATTCTCGGAACTGTGTCCATAATATACCGGGAAAGTAAGCAAGTCCTTCCAGTGATTTGCTGAGAGTCATCACAAGAGCGTTGCCTTTCATACCGTTTTCAGACAAGATGTAGTCCACCGTTAAACACCAGGATTGCGGGTCTGATCCCGCACGTTCAGGATTAAGCCTGGGCAATACCACAGCAAACGATTCTTTTTGCTCTCTTTGTGAGTGTAGCACTTGTTTCAAAAGTTCAGAAAAATGTCGATTTGGCGACTCCAAAATTGCCAGCAAACCATTTTCACAGTTCGAAGTAGGTATAGCCAAAGACATTAGAATAACAAGATGCGTAACGGCCATACATTGGTTTGGCACTATGCAGCAACTTTTTTGGTGACGGCATAATTGTCCTCTGTCCGCTCTCTTAGAAATAGAATTTGCTTGCTTGTGTGAGTAAAAACCAGAGACGAGAACGCCTATATGTGTGCGTGTTGTGCTAGATGACGATTTTCGGGACGAAATCAACTCTGATTGAAGAAACGAATTTACATATTTGGAGTTTTTGGCCAATTTCGTAGCAATATGATGAAATTGCGCGCTGTTTAAAAATATCAAATTGGAATATAAAAAAGTGAATATGAAAAACAACTGAATGTGCATTTAATAATAAAATTGGATCATTTACATACATCATATTAAGTCAAATGACTTAATAAATATACTAAATAATTAAAGCAAATGCAAAGGAAATTATTATAACTACTGTAATTTAATACATAAACTTTCCAAAAAAAAGACATTACATTGAGAAATAAATATTTCATAAAAATAATACGAAGTAGGAAATAAAAGTTTATAAAATAAAAAAAATATGAAAACTGTTTATTGTTTATTATTCTAGTGTCTCTGCTTTGGTCATATCCTGAGGCACGAAGTGCGGACAGAAGCACTTAAAAATCATTGCCTTGTTAATTTTTCACACGTCTCAAGTAATATAAAGTCATTTTTGAAATTTATTTTGTTATATTGTGATTCGGCTATTACTATTTCTAAGCTATATTTAAATAATAATGACGTTAAGACAACGGAAAATATGAATTTTCTAAGGTGAAGCGCATATTTTGTCAAATTTACAATGCATGAGCATACGTGTGCAAATTATGAAATTCCAGACAGTCCAGAGGTCTTCCTTCTTATTTTTGGTAGTCGGCCTATGAACACTGAATTAGGAAGATTATGTTGGAGGGCTTGACTTCGCCCCCTTAGTGGTTGTCTCTAGCCTTGTGGCGTAGAGATTTGATTGTAATAAGAACAATAGTGGTTTATCGGCAGTACGCCGGAGCAAGCTGTTCTTTATTTCAGAAACAGACTAAGACTAAAGGGTTTACAAAGTAAAGAGCTAAGTTTACCCTACCAGCAGTGCATCGCGCCACCAAGACGAGTCGGCAGAGCCGACTCAGCATTCCTTGCAGCGTGAAGCTACACTCCGAATAAGAAGCGTCAGCTTTCCGCTGCCGGACGTTCTTTGCGCCCGCCACTACCTTTAAAGCTGTACCTAGGAAATCTAGACTCCTGGCAATCCTATGATGGACCTTAAGGACGGACAACAAAGTTTTGAGATGGTCCGTATCGACCTCTAGTAACTTACGCATATGCGATTGGGGAAAGGACTCGGATAATTTTTCTGTATCGTCTATCATAACAGGGAATTCGGAAAAGTTGCTAGAGTGCTTTAAGAGGTCAAGCTGTTCAAAAACCAGCACATCACCATCTACGACAGGGATGTAGTTGGCATCCGAAAAGTCGGTAATCCGTGCATTCCCTAACGCCAGAGTAATGAACACCGTGAGGGTAAACCTGGAATTTAGATACAGGGTGAGACTGTGGTGCTCGGGCTTTCTTAAAGTAACATACTAACTAACTGCAATGGGAATGCCTACTTAAGGTTGTCCTTGTGGACCACCCTTGTAGTATGTGCATATATCGAAGGTACACTGTACCTATAAGTACACAGCAACACTTAGTTGCATTGCATAAATAAATGTCTCAAGTGAGCGTGATATAAGATCACCCATTTATGCTTTAAGCTAAGTCAGCATCCCCACGCTGGCCGCTGGCCATATATGCGCATAAGCTCTCTCTCTCTCTCTCTTATACATATATATATACGCTGCTCTTCTGCCGCTGTCGACGGCGGCGCAGTCGCAGTATTTAGGTAAGATTAGACACTCTGTAGAGGTTAAGCGGGCAGAACCGTTTCTGCTACTCGAAGAGATAAGAAGAAATAAAAAGGTGGCCTGACGGCTGCACCCAACTGCAAGGAAAACACGTGTTCTCAATTGGTGGCATATATTGGTTTATTACATGGCGACCGTGAGGCAGGAGCCTGCGATCTGAGGACTACTGAGGAAATGCTGCTAATATTGCCGATTTGATTTGGGAATTCTAAACAGCGACAACAGGTGTGAGAGGCAGGCCGCCCCTTACACCAGTGCGGGAGACCTAGAGACGGGACACTGATGAAAAAAAAAAGAAACAAAAATACTGAGTGAGTAGAGTGTGGTAATGGGCAAACGCGGATGTCAGGAAATCAAAAATAAAGGTATAGCACATATTAAGTGGCTATGATATACAAATAAAACACCGCCCCCATGGGCAACGGCACAGAAATTAACTGCCGAATTAGACTTTCTGAAAGAAAACCTCCAGCAAAGAAAGCCGAATACCACAACTCACTCAGCAAAAATAGAAATAATCAATGAAGAAATAACTGAAAATTCAACATCACCCAAGCCGAAAAGACCCGACGTCTGCATGAACGACTGCCCTCGACCATTGTAAGCCGCAACAGCGATTAGCACGGCATCCTGCGAGGGTAGGATTAGGATAAAGGATAAAGGATTCCACCGGCGCGCCGCACATGACAACAGCGAATGTCTACCAAGCAGACGTTCGAACACCCTGCTCCTGTCGAGCAAAGGGATCTGCCAAGTATCAAAGAGGTAATAGAGGTAGATCCGTCCGCGGGACCAAAGCCCTTGACCATACAAGAGTACAAGGCACGGACTGCAGCGAGGGAGCAGCCACCTAAAAAGAAGAGGGGTGGCCGCCGGATTAAGTTGCTCAGCGCCCGGAGGCTCAACATCGAACTACTGAAGACGGCAACTAATGAGGAAGACCGGCAGCGCTACAAAGAGCGCCTTGCAGCCATCAATCAACAACTTCGTGGTGCGAAGTAAAGCGGCGGGCTGCGTTATACGCCATAGCCTCAACCGCCCAAATATTATATTAATGTTGTCGATGCGGTTTCCGCTGCAACAAAATTACTAACTTATCAGGGACCCATTTCATAACTAACACATTATACTCAGTCCTAAACTTAAAATAAGTAATAATATTGTAAAATTGCAAAGTGCAACCGATGTAAACTGAGTATAATGAATTCATCTATCAAGTAAAAATATGTTTAACAACAGTTTAGACCTATTAAAATTTCGAGCTATATTTATATCTGATCGAGATAACAATAATTGACCAATTCTCAAAGTTAAAATTCTATTTGTACTTTTGATATACAAATAAAGACTAATTTTCCCCATATCAAAATGGGACATAAGTCGTGGATACAACCCCACAGTTAAATTCAATGTACTTACTATTTTTGATTTTAGTTATCCTATCAGCCTTTTAACCTGGCCTTAAAACTTTATCAGTTTCACAAAAGATCGTTGAAAAGACTTACATGAGTCGAGCCAATGATTTAGACAAAATCTAATAGAAACTACACCAAAAAGGTACAAGTGCGATTACATCGCTAAAAGGTACATACATGGAATGGCTAAACTTAACCATATCCATAAACAATATTAGAGATGCTTTTGATAAATCCTATAAATGTATTAATAAAACCGCGCTGATCAAAACTCAGACGCTTATTTTTCACATAAAGGTATTGATAACACAATACAACACATTACAAAACCTAATAGTAACAAACAAAAGCAAACTCACTGAAGAACATAAAGTCCAATGCTTCAAAGTTCTCAGTTCATTTGGTAAAAGACTACATAATACCAGCGTTAGACACAGTATTATAATAGAAGTCCCAACAGAACTAACCAAAATAGCAGAATTCGACGAAAGCCAGTTAAGAGACTTGGACGAGTCGCAGCCGTTAGAAGATTTAGATATCGAAAGCGATATCGAATCAATAGAAGAATTAAAATTTAATACCGTACAACCAAATACAAGAAACATGGCCAACGCATTAGAAGCTCAGAGAGCATACGTTAAACAGGTATCTGCCACAGTACCTGAATTCGATGGTAAGAAACTCCATTTAAACAGGTTTGTGACAGCACTTAAGTTGACGGATCTAACTAAAGGAGATCAAGAAACTTTAGCAGTAGAGGTCATAAAGACCAAAATTATTGGCCCATTAAACTATAAAGTAGAACATGCGACAACGATACAGGCAATAATTACCATATTGCAGGCAAACGTAAAAGGCGAATCGCCTGACGTTATAAAGGCCAAATTAATAAATGCCCAACAAAGAGGCAAGACCGCGTCTCAGTATGTTACAGAAATAGACAGTATGCGTAAGCAGCTCGAGGCAGCTTACATAGACGGCGGATTAGACGCCGATAATGCTGACAAATTCGCGACTAAAGAGTCGATATCAGCAATGACCAAAAACTGTGCCAACGAGGCACTTAAAATGATCTTAACTGCAGGTACATTTAGTACATTCAACGACGCAATGGAAAAATACCTACATTGCAGTACAGAAATAACCGGCAATTCAAATACAGTCTTATTCTATAATGGGAATAATAGACGTGGTAATTATAATGCCTACTATCGTGGTAGAGGCAGAAATAATTATAACCATAATTATAACCAGAATTATAACCAAGGTTATAATAATAACAACAGAGGTCGCGGAGGCTACCGCGGCCACGGTAATAACAGAGACGGAGGTAACCGAAGGGGTAACCAAAGTCAGAATAATAATAACAACCGAAATGTGCGTAACGTACAATCGGAAAACAGCCAGACCCCCTTAAGCGATCAACAGTAAAAGTGTTTAAAGTAAACCTAAATCTGAGTATTTTCATTAAGACAAAAAACCATGAAACAAACACAGTTCTTACATTACTAATAGACACAGGTGCAGAAATTTCATTGCTAAAAGCCAAAGCAAAGGAATATAATAATATAAATTTCAGTAATATATCAAATATTACAGGTATTGGGCAAGGAACCATACAGTCTATAGGTACAGTAGATCTTGACATACGCATTCAGGATGTTCTAGTGCCACATGAATTTCATGTAGTACCTGAGAATTTTCCGATACCATGCGATGGCATAATCGGAATAGATTTTATCAAGAAATACAATTGCGTATTAGAGTTTCAAAATAACAAAGACTGGTTCACAATAAGACCCAATAACTTCAGTAGACAGATTAGTGTACCAATTACACATAACTTAGACTCCAACACACTCTTATTGCCAGCTAGATGCGAAGTAATCAGACAAGTCAAATTACTCACTAACGAAAAAACGGTGGTAGTACCAAATCAGGAGCTGCAACCAGGTATAATAGTAGCAAGCACCATTGCCGATAGCAAAAACGCATTGATTCGCATTATAAATACAAATAATAAAGACGCCATAATAGATAGCGCGAAGATCAAATGCGAATCAATGAAAGACTATGACATTTTTACAACACCAGTAGAAAAGGAAAATAGAACTGAAGAAATTTTAAAACAATTAAGATTCCCTAAACAATTCAATAATGAACTAACTAAGTTATGCACCGAGTTTAGCGATATTTTTGGTCTAGAAACAGAACCAATATCGGCTAACAATTTCTACAAACAAAAACTCAGATTAGGGGAAAAAACACCGGTCTATATAAAAAACTATCGCATGGCAGATAGCCAAAAACCAGAAATCGCCAGACAGGTAAAAAAATTAATAGATGATGGAATAGTTGAACCATCAATGTCTGAATATAATAGTCCATTACTTTTGGTTCCAAAGAAACCACTTCCGAATTCCACGGAAAAAAGATGGCGATTAGCAGTTGACTATCGTCAAATAAATAAGAAACTATTATCAGACAAATTTCCACTTCCAAGAATAGAAGATATTCTTGATCAATTAGGAAGAGCAAAGTATTTTTCATGTCTCGACCTAATGTCTGGATTCCACCAGATAGAACTAGAAAAAAGGTATAGAGATATAACGTCATTTTCAACAGCCAATGGCTCATATCGCTTCACGCGATTACCATACGGACTGAAAGTAGCACCAAACTCCTTCCAACGTATGATGACACTTGCATTTTCTGGTCTTGAACCATCGCAAGCATTTCTATATATGGATGACTTAGTAGTAATAGGTTGTTCAGAAAAACATATGCTCAAAAATTTGACTAACGTATTCGAGCTATGTAGACGACATAATTTGAAACTACATCCAGGGAAATGTTCTTTCTTTATGAAAGAAGTAACATATTTGGGTCACAAATGTACCGATAAAGGTATACTCCCAGATGACACCAAATATGAAGTTATAGAAAAATATCCTATACCAACAGATGCCGACAGTGCTAGGCGTTTCGTAGCCTTCTGTAATTATTACAGACGTTTCATTAAAAATTTTTCTGATCATTCACGCCACTTAACGAGGCTTTGTAAAAAGAATGTTCAATTCGAATGGACAGCAGAATGCAATGATGCATTCGAATACCTTAAAACAGAATTAATGAAACCAACATTACTACAGTACCCAGATTTCGGTAAAGAATTTTGCATAACAACCGATGCTAGTAAACAGGCATGCGGAGCGGTACTTACACAAGATCACAATGGTCAACAACTTCCAGTGGCATACGCTTCAAGAATGTTCACTCAAGGTGAAAGTAATAAGTCCACTACAGAACAAGAATTAACGGCCATTCATTGGGCCATAAATCATTTTCGACCATACATATATGGCAAGCATTTCATGGTAAAAAGCGATCATAGACCATTGTCATACCTATTCTCTATGAAAAATCCAAGTTCAAAACTCACTCGTATGAGGCTGGATTTAGAAGAGTATGACTTTACTGTAGAATATCTTAAGGGGAAAGATAACCATATTGCGGACGCCTTGTCTCGCATAACAATAAAAGATCTGAAAACAATCAACAGAGAAATATTAAAAGTTACCACCAGATCAAAAGCTAAACAGGAAAATTCCTGTAAGGACGAAGCAATAGTCAAAATACAAGAGGAAAAAGAGCAAACAATAGAAAAGCCCAAAGTCTATGAAGTTGTCAATAATAATGACACAAAGAAATATGTTTTAATCAAAATAGATAAACACAAGTGTTTATTAAAACGAGGAAAAACAATTGTTTCACGCTTTGATGTTGATGACTTGTATTCTAATGAAACATTTGATCTAAATCAATTCTTTCAAAGGCTTATTTCAAAAGCCGGAATGCATAAAATAACAAAAATGCGAATATCACCAAGCGAACAGATGTTCCAATTTGTATCACTAAATGAATTTAAAATAAAGGGCAACCGAGTACTCGAAAAAGTAGAACTAGCTATTCTACAAAAGGTGATAATTATAGACAAAAATGACGAAGCTCAGATTAAAGAAATTTTGACAAAATTCCATGATGATCCTATAGAAGGAGGCCACACTGGTATTTCGCGAACCCAGTCAAAAATCAAAAGATTTTATTATTGGCCCCAGATGACCAAGACAATCTCAAAGTATGTAAAGACTTGTTTGAAATGTCAACAAGCCAAAATTACAACACATACGAAAACTCCATTAACATTGATGCCAACGCCAGCAACAGCATTTGATACTGTTTTAATTGATACCATTGGTCCACTACCGAAATCGGAAGACGGAAATGAGTATGCAGTTACAATCATATGCGATCTAACCAAGTTTTTAGTAACTATTCCAACACCAAATAAAAGTGCTAAAACAGTTGCAAAGGCTATATTTGAATTATTTGTACTGAAGTACGGTCCAATGAAGACGTTCATTACAGATCAAGGTACGGAATACAAAAATTCACTTATGAATGAATTATGCAAATATATGCATATAGAAAATCTAACATCTAGCGCTCACCATCATCAAACTTTAGGAACAATAGAAAGAAGCCACCGAACTTTTAATGAATATATACGTTCATACATATCGGTTAACAAAAGTGATTGGGACATTTGGTTACCATATTTCACTTATTGCTTCAATACAACACCCTCAATAGTCCATGACTATTGCCCATACGAACTAGTATTTGGCAGACTACCCAGACAATTCAAAGATTTCAGTAAGATAAACAAAATAGACCCAATATACAACTTAGACGACTACTCTAAAGAGCTTAAATGCAGACTAGAATTGTCGTACAACAGAGCAAGAAGAATGTTAGAAAAAGCAAAAGCGGATAGAAAATTAAGATATGATAGGAATACAAATAATTTCGAATTAAAAATAGGAGATAAAGTATTACTTAGAAAAGAAACAGGTCATAAGTTAGATAAAAGATATGAAGGTCCTTATGACGTAGTAGATATAGGAATAAATGACAATATAACCATTAAAACAGGAAGTAAGAAACAACAAATAGTACATAAAGATAGGCTAAAAAAGCACAAATAGAATGAAAAAAAAAAAAGGGCAATCAATGCCAAACCTTTCATAATAAAACTTAAATAACGGCCTGATCAGCCAAAACAATATAACAAAGACATAGATATAATCGAATTTTTATTAATTCAAAATACATACATATTTTTTCTTTATTCATTTAAAAATTCTATATCATAAATAATGTTAATTCATTAAAAATAATATTTAAGTAATTTTTATTTTATAATGGTAATATAGTTGATAGAAAATAACTTCATTTCTTTACGTTATTTTAAAAAAGAGGGGAGGTGTAGTATGTGCATATATCGAAGGTACACTGTACCTATAAGTACACAGCAACACTTAGTTGCATTGCATAAATAAATGTCTCAAGTGAGCGTGATATAAGATCACCCATTTATGCTTTAAGCTAAGTCAGCATCCCCACGCTGGCCGCTGGCCATATATGCGCATAAGCTCTCTCTCTCTCTCTCTTATACATATATATATACGCTGCTCTTCTGCCGCTGTCGACGGCGGCGCAGTCGCAGTATTTAGGTAAGATTAGACACTCTGTAGAGGTTAAGCGGGCAGAACCGTTTCTGCTACTCGAAGAGATAAGAAGAAATAAAAAGGTGGCCTGACGGCTGCACCCAACTGCAAGGAAAACACGTGTTCTCAATTGGTGGCATATATTGGTTTATTACACCCTCCCCTTAATGAGAACAGACGTTCCCAGGTCTGCTTGCACTTTTTGTTCCGTGCATAGTGGGGTTAGTTTTGCCGGTAAGGCTTGCATCTTCCGATGCTGAGCCTGTTGTCTTGCTGAGCCTTTGCTAATCTTGCCTTGATTTCCAGGCAGAGATCATTGGCCCCTGAGTGAAAAACCTCAATTGGTCTCTCACGAGTAACTGAGTGCACGGTTTTGTTGTATTCCACCGTGGCTCTCAAGATTAGCTCTACTGTGTCATTTGTCTTTTTGTCCAACTTCAGGCATCTGGCTATTTCTGCCAAGGTGCTGTGGAACCGTTCGATTTGGCCATTGGACACGCTGTGCAGAGGAGGCGCATTCACGATGTCGATGCCGTAGTTGTTTTTGAGCATTGACGTTATTGTTTCTGAGTTGAATGCGGGCTCATTGTTGCAATAGATTGTTTTGATGTTGGGGGACCTGTGATGTCCACTATTGTCCTAGATGCAACTGCACTACTGCAAATTTAGAGAATTTATCAATGCACGTCAATAACAGCTTCCTGTCGGTTGAAAATATGTCAATGTGCAACATTTCGCCAGTATAACTGGGGATGGGCGTTTCCCCGAGCTCTTGCTTCTTCGGATGCCTGTCGTACTTTGCTTGGGTACATACCTTGCAATTAGCAATCACTTCCTTTGTCATGCTGCCCATTTTTGGAAAATAGTAGTCTCGAAGGACTTGCTTGATATTTTCCTGCGCGGCTCTGTGTGCACGGTTGTGCTCTGCAGTGACGATTTCGTACTGTTCATTTTTATCAGTTATATCTGACACGACGTTCTTGCAGTGACGGAATTGAGTGGCTGGGAAATGGGTAATGAGGTCGTGTTGGAAGCTTGCCAGTGTAGGCAAGTCGCAATGAATAGCATTCACGACGTCAGGGTTAACGACTTCTTTGAGAGTTTTTAACAGGTAACTCTTGTCAGTAAAACTGATCAAGTGGCGGGTTTTGCTTCGGAACAGCACTAGGCTTCGCTTAAGCGGGAAACGTGCTGCCTCCAGAATGATCTGGTTCCTAAAGCAATTTAAGGGTTTATCTGTGGTTTCGACCGTGTATGTCAGGGACAGCTCACTGTGAATAGTCGCAGCGTCTGACTGAGGTTCATCTTGTAAGGCATTAAGATTTTGCCTGGACAGGGCATCTGCCACGAAGTTTTCCTTGCCAGGTTTGTAGAAAACCTTGTGTTGGTCTATATAGGATTTCCATCTCTTTATCTTAGCGTTCGTGTTTTTGTCGGCAACGGCGAACGTGAGAAGCTGGTGGTCGGTGAATATGTTGATTTCCCTAGAGCCGTACAGAAAGTTTTGTAGTTTACCTAGGGCCCATACAATAGCTAGCAATTCCCTTTCGTTTGTGGCATAATTTTGCTCAGCCTTTCTCAGAGTGCGGGATATCATGGTGATCGGCCTACCTTCTTGCGATAGGACTGCACCGATGCCACTTGCAGACGCATCTGTGGTGAGGTCAAAGGGCTTTTGAAAGTCGGGGTACTTGAGTATGACATCCTCTGATGCCAGAATGTTACGAAGCCTTTGAAATGCGCTGCGCTGAGCTTCATTAAACTCAACACAAATCTTCTTACACATATGCCTACTCACCGAACCGTTTTCCCCTTTCAGGATGTCAGTTAAAGGACGAACTATGGCCGCAAAGTCTTTAATGAAGACTCTGTAGTAGCTGGCCAAACCAAGGAACGATCTAACACCGTAGACACTTTTGGGTTCAGGATATTCCTGGATGGCCTTTACCTTTTCTGGGTCGGACTTAGTCCCATCCTTGCTTACGATGAAGCCGAGGTACTCAACACTTTCTTTGAATAATTTTGTCTTTTCCTGGCTCACACTCATATTCGCCTCGATCAAGCATTTCAGCACAGTATCGATGTGGCGGACATGGTCGGACTCGTTTTCCGAGAAAATTATGACGTCATCTACGTAGACGTAACATATTTTCCCGATTTGTTCTCTCAGCACATCGTCTAGGGCTCTTTGAAAAATGCTGCTTGCATTTCTCAAGCCGAACGGCAGACGGCAAAACTCGTATTTGCCGCCATTCACCGAGAATAATGTCTTCTCGCGGTCGTGTTCCGCGAGGTAAATTTGATGATACCCTGATTTCAGGTCAAGGGTAGTGAAGAACCTTGCCTTGCCCAGATTCGCTAGAATCATGGGAATGCTAGGCATCGGGTACCGGTTAGGAATAGTTCGCTCATTTAGCTTCCTAAAGTCAATGACCAATCTCTTGTTTTGGTTCCCGAAGGCGTCGGTCCCCTTTTTGTCAACAACCCAGGTCGGGCTGTTATAAGGAGACCTTGAGGGCCTGATGATGCCGTCTTTTAGCAGTTGTTTGACCTCGTTGTTCACAAACTCTGAGACACCCATAAGATTTTGGTACGCTCTTGAGTACACCGGTTCTTTATCAACTGTCCGAATTGTGGCAGTGACAGCGGTGTTAAAAGGAAGAGCTTCATTTGCTGTGAAGAAAGCTTTCTTCCTCCTTATTATTGTGTCCTTGAACTCCTTTTTAACGGAGTCAGGTACAACAATATCGTTTACATCAGTGAAATTTACACTGGGGCAGCTGAAATAGTGAAGCTTTTCAGCGATGCCCTGGTATTCTAGGGAGTCCTCTGCAAGGTTGAGCTTTACCTCGGCCTGTGTTAACAGGTCCAAGCCTATGATAGCGTCGAACGCACTGAGAGAATCCAAAAGAAAAATGGGGAGGTGTGCTTGAAGACTTTCATCAAGCATTTGTGTTTGATTTCGTTGGAGCCGTGTATTTAGCTCACCGAGAAAGGGCTGGCGACCGGCATTACATTTTTCAGCTCCTTTACGGGCCTAACGTAGTTTTTTGCCGCGCCGGTATCGATTAGCATCTTTAAGGTTCTCCCAGCCAGCCGTCGTTCAATGAACGGCAACCGGGAGCGTCCCCTAAAAAATTCAACGCGTCGCCACTGGGAGCGTACTCATTTTCGCTGTCTATTTCCTCGACTGCAGCCTTTGCTGCCTTTTCATACTCTTCTTTGGTCTCTTTTTGCTTAGGAGCCACTTGGAGAACGTTATTAAGACGTTGTCGTCTCGGTCCTGTCAGGCGTTCTGAGGAGTTTCTCCTCTTAGAGGCGTACGATTCATTAGGATTATTCAGTGCGCTGCCTGAACCTGGAGGATGAATCGACCTCCATAGGCTGGGGCGCTTGCGCCTGAGTGTCATTGTTGGTTTGTCCGTTGTCTTTCTGTCGTTTCATGAAGTGGGGGTTTCTGTCCTGCCCCTTGTCTTCTTTATTTGATTTCCCCTGAAACGGCTCTTGCCGTTTGCCGCCGAATGCGCTCGCTCCTCTACGGCCTTGGCGTAGGAGTTAGCAAACATGCTAACTATGCTATGCCTCTTCTTCTCTAGCTAAGGCCAGTGCAGATGGCAAGTCTTTTGGTTGGGCCGGGAAGACCACAGCTCTAAGGGGCTTTTTGAGCCCTGAAATAAAAGCATGCAGGGCGTCAGCTCTGACCTCAGCGTTAAGCAGGTCAGCACCCTCTTGCTCATGCGTCATTACGATTTTGTTTGTGACAAGCGTAAGCTTCTTTTCAACTTCATCGTAGTATTGCATTAATGGTAGGTCTCCTTGCCTAACCATTTCCAATCCCTGCCTCAACAGGCGTAAGGACGTTTTGTCCGAGTACGTGCAGTCTAATCTTGCCAAAATGGCATCGAAGTTCAATACCGTATTATGGGATACGAGTAGAGCCCCGGCTGCGCCACGGATTTTATTCCTTAATATGTTAAGATTATGTTGGAGGGCTTGACTTCGCCCCCTTAGTGGTTGTCTCTAGCCTTGTGGCGTAGAGATTTGATTGTAATAAGAACAATAGTGGTTTATCGGCAGTACGCCGGAGCAAGCTGTTCTTTCTTTTCAGCAACAGACTAAGACTAAAGGGTTTACAAAGTAAAGAGCTAAGTTTACCCTACCAGCAGTGCATCGCGCCACCAAGACGAGTCGGCAGAGCCGACTCAGCATTCCTTGCAGCGTGAAGCTACACTCCGAATAAGAAGCGTCAGCTTTCCGCTGCCGGACGTTCTTTGCGCCCGCCACTACCTTTAAAGCTGTACCTAGGAAATCTAGACTCCTGGCAATCCTATGATGGACCTTAAGGACGGACAACAAAGTTTTGAGATGGTCCGTATCGACCTCTAGTAACTTACGCATATGCGATTGGGGAAAGGACTCGGATAATTTTTCTGTATCGTCTATCATAACAGGGAATTCGGAAAAGTTGCTAGAGTGCTTTAAGAGGTCAAGCTGTTCAAAAACCAGCACATCACCATCTACGACAGGGATGTAGTTGGCATCCGAAAAGTCGGTAATCCGTGCATTCCCTAACGCCAGAGTAATGAACACCGTGAGGGTAAACCTGGAATTTAGATACAGGGTGAGACTGTGGTGCTCGGGCTTTCTTAAAGTAACCTA
Source organism: Drosophila melanogaster (assembly GCF_000001215.4). Lineage (NCBI taxonomy): Eukaryota > Metazoa > Arthropoda > Insecta > Diptera > Drosophilidae > Drosophila > Drosophila melanogaster. The sequence continues at coordinate 724,081 of NC_024512.1, read as the reverse complement.
CTAACTAACTGCAATGGGAATGCCTACTTAAGGTTGTCCTTGTGGACCACCCTCCCCTTAATGAGAACAGACGTTCCCAGGTCTGCTTGCACTTTTTGTTCCGTGCATAGTGGGGTTAGTTTTGCCGGGAAGGCTTGCATCTTCCGATGCTGAGCCTGTTGTCTTGCTGAGCCTTTGCTAATCTTGCCTTGATTTCCAGGCAGAGATCATTGGCCCCTGAGTGAAAAACCTCAATTGGTCTCTCACGAGTAACTGAGTGCACGGTTTTGTTGTATTCCACCGTGGCTCTCAAGATTAGCTCTACTGTGTCATTTGTCTTTTTGTCCAACTTCAGGCATCTGGCTATTTCTGCCAAGGTGCTGTGGAACCGTTCGATTTGGCCATTGGACACGCTGTGCAGAGGAGGCGCATTCACGATGTCGATGCCGTAGTTGTTTTTGAGTATTGACGTTATTGTTTCTGAGTTGAATGCGGGCTCATTGTCGCAATAGATTGTTTTGATGTTGGGGGACCTGTGATGTCCACTATTGTCCTAGATGCAACTGCACTACTGCAAATTTAGAGAATTTATCAATGCACGTCAATAACAGCTTCCTGTCGGTTGAAAATATGTCAATGTGCAACATTTCGCCAGTATAACTGGGGATGGGCGTTTCCCCGAGCTCTTGCTTCTTCGGATGCCTGTCGTACTTTGCTTGGGTACATACCTTGCAATTAGCAATCACTTCCTTTGTCATGCTGCCCATTTTTGGAAAATAGTAGTCTCGAAGGACTTGCTTGATATTTTCCTGCGCGGCTCTGTGTGCACGGTTGTGCTCTGCAGTGACGATTTCGTACTGTTCATTTTTATCAGTTATATCTGACACGACGTTCTTGCAGTGACGGAATTGAGTGGCTGGGAAATGGGTAATGAGGTCGTGTTGGAAGCTTGCCAGTGTAGGCAAGTCGCAATGAATAGCATTCACGACGTCAGGGTTAACGACTTCTTTGAGAGTTTTTAACAGGTAACTCTTGTCAGTAAAACTGATCAAGTGGCGGGTTTTGCTTCGGAACAGCACTAGGCTTCGCTTAAGCGGGAAACGTGCTGCCTCCAGAATGATCTGGTTCCTAAAGCAATTTAAGGGTTTATCTGTGGTTTCGACCGTGTATGTCAGGGACAGCTCACTGTGAATAGTCGCAGCGTCTGACTGAGGTTCATCTTGTAAGGCATTAAGATTTTGCCTGGACAGGGCATCTGCCACGAAGTTTTCCTTGCCAGGTTTGTAGAAAACCTTGTGTTGGTCTATATAGGATTTCCATCTCTTTATCTTAGCGTTCGTGTTTTTGTCGGCAACGGCGAACGTGAGAAGCTGGTGAATATGTTGATTTCCCTAGAGCCGTACAGAAAGTTTTGTAGTTTACCTAGGGCCCATACAATAGCTAGCAATTCCCTTTCGTTTGTGGCATAATTTTGCTCAGCCTTTCTCAGAGTGCGGGATATCATGGTGATCGGCCTACCTTCTTGCGATAGGACTGCACCGATGCCACTTGCAGACGCATCTGTGGTGAGGTCAAAGGGCTTTTGAAAGTCGGGGTACTTGAGTATGACATCCTCTGATGCCAGAATGTTACGAAGCCTTTGAAATGCGCTGCGCTGAGCTTCATTAAACTCAACACAAATCTTCTTACACATATGCCTACTCACCGAACCGTTTTCCCCTTTCAGGATGTCAGTTAAAGGACGAACTATGGCCGCAAAGTCTTTAATGAAGACTCTGTAGTAGCTGGCCAAACCAAGGAACGATCTAACACCGTAGACACTTTTGGGTTCAGGATATTCCTGGATGGCCTTTACCTTTTCTGGGTCGGACTTAGTCCCATCCTTGCTTACGATGAAGCCGAGGTACTCAACACTTTCTTTGAATAATTTTGTCTTTTCCTGGCTCAACTTATATTCGCCTCGATCAAGCATTTCAGCACAGTATCGATGTGGCGGACATGGTCGGACTCGTTTTCCGAGAAAATTATGACGTCATCTACGTAGACGTAACATATTTTCCCGATTTGTTCTCTCAGCACATCGTCTAGGGCTCTTTGAAAAATGCTGCTTGCATTTCTCAAGCCGAACGGCAGACGGCAAAACTCGTATTTGCCGCCATTCACCGAGAATAATGTCTTCTCGCGGTCGTGTTCCGCGAGGTAAATTTGATGATACCCTGATTTCAGGTCAAGGGTAGTGAAGAACCTTGCCTTGCCCAGATTCGCTAGAATCATGGGAATGCTAGGCATCGGGTACCGGTTAGGAATAGTTCGCTCATTTAGCTTCCTAAAGTCAATGACCAATCTCTTGTTTTGGTTCCCGAAGGCGTCGGTCCCCTTTTTGTCAACAACCCAGGTCGGGCTGTTATAAGGAGACCTTGAGGGCCTGATGATGCCGTCTTTCAGCAGTTGTTTGACCTCGTTGTTCACAAACTCTGAGACACCCATAAGATTTTGGTACGCTCTTGAGTACACCGGTTCTTTATCAACTGTCCGAATTGTGGCAGTGACAGCGGTGTTAAAAGGAAGAGCTTCATTTGCTGTGAAGAAAGCTTTCTTCCTCCTTATTATTGTGTCCTTGAACTCCTTTTTAACGGAGTCAGGTACAACAATATCGTTTACATCAGTGAAATTTACACTGGGGCAGCTGAAATAGTGAAGCTTTTCAGCGATGCCCTGGTATTCTAGGGAGTCCTCTGCAAGGTTGAGCTTTACCTCGGCCTGTGTTAACAGGTCCAAGCCTATGATAGCGTCGAACGCACTGAGAGAATCCAAAAGAAAAAATGGGGAGGTGTGCTTGAAGACTTTCATCAAGCATTTGTGTTTGATTTCGTTGGAGCCGTGTATTTAGCTCACCGAGAAAGGGCTGGCGACCGGCATTACATTTTTCAGCTCCTTTACGGGCCTAACGTAGTTTTTTGCCGCGCCGGTATCGATTAGCATCTTTAAGGTTCTCCCAGCCAGCCGTCGTTCAATGAACGGCAACCGGGAGCGTCCCCTAAAAAATTCAACGCGTCGTCACTGGGAGCGTACTCATTTTCGCTGTCTATTTCCTCGACTGCAGCCTTTGCTGCCTTTTCATACTCTTCTTTGGTCTCTTTTTGCTTAGGAGCCACTTGGAGAACGTTATTAAGACGTTGTCGTCTCGGTCCTGTCAGGCGTTCTGAGGAGTTTCTCCTCTTAGAGGCGTACGATTCATTAGGATTATTCAGTGCGCTGCCTGAACCTGGAGGATGAATCGACCTCCATAGGCTGGGGCGCTTGCGCCTGAGTGTCATTGTTGGTTTGTCCGTTGTCTTTCTGTCGTTTCATGAAGTGGTGGTTTCTGTCCTGCCCCTTGTCTTCTTTATTTGATTTCCCCTGAAACGGCTCTTGCCGTTTGCCGCCGAATGCGCTCGCTCCTCTACGGCCTTGGCGTAGGAGTTAGCAAACATGCTAACTATGCTATGCCTCTTCTTCTCTAGCTAAGGCCAGTGCAGATGGCAAGTCTTTTGGTTGGGCCGGGAAGACCACAGCTCTAAGGGGCTTTTTGAGCCCTGAAATAAAAGCATGCAGGGCGTCAGCTCTGACCTCAGCGTTAAGCAGGTCAGCACCCTCTTGCTCATGCGTCATTACGATTTTGTTTGTGACAAGCGTAAGCTTCTTTTCAACTTCATCGTAGTATTGCATTAATGGTAGGTCTCCTTGCCTAACCATTTCCAATCCCTGCCTCAACAGGCGTAAGGACGTTTTGTCCGAGTACGTGCAGTCTAATCTTGCCAAAATGGCATCGAAGTTCAATACCGTATTATGGGATACGAGTAGAGCCCCGGCTGCGCCACGGATTTTATTCCTTAATATGGCAACAGCCTGATAATGAGCACTGCTGCCATTGTATGGTTCAACAGCTCGTAGGCGTATATGGCCGATTGCCTCCACGCCACATACTCATCTTGGGTACCGGAGAACTCCGGTACCGACTTTATTATATCAAGGGGAATTTCACACCTAACATCGGGGTTGTCAGAGACCTTTTCATATGTTACGACTTGCGGTGCTTCCACTGGGATTGCTGTTGCGTCAATGCCTGTCTGACGGCATTGTCGATAAGAGCTTGAATCTGACTGGGGTCCATAGTATTATCTACAGGGGCCCTATCTACCGACTGACCTAACGCTTGGCCTATTTGCTCCTCCTCCCAGCTATCCTCGCTTTCGTATTCGACTTTAACACTTCTGTAGTTATGTGCCCAGCTCATTGGTTGTTGGTTGGCACACCCCAAATATACTGTTGCCGAGCACAATTGATCAGCTAAGTGATGTGGCAAGAAAAAGTATGCGGTAAAATTATACCAAAGTATGCAATAACTATTTGTAGGGTATGCAACAATTATTTGTTTGTTAAAAGTATGCAATAATATTTTGATAAAAGGTATGCAGTAGTTTTTATTACAAGGTGTATGCAATGAAAATTTTTGGTTTTACAAACGTATGCAGCACTTATTTCATAAGGTATGCAATAGTTTTTCTTAAAGGGGTATGCAATGAAAATTTTTGGTTTTACAAAAGTATGCAGCACTTATTTCATAAGGTATGCAATAGTTTTTCTTAAAGGGGTATTAAGTAAAAGTATCCTGGCTGCCACTTCTGGTCTACAGGAATACCTGGATGCATTCCAGCAATGGGCTGAGAACTGGAATGTGCGCATCAACGCTGAGAAGTGTGCCAATGTGACGTTCGCCAACCGAACAGGTAGCTGTCCGGGTGTCAGTCTGAATGGGAGACTGATCAGACACCATCAGGCTTATAAATACCTTGGTATTACCCTCGATAGGAAGCTCACCTTCAGCAGGCACATCACAAATATTCAGCAAGCGTTCAGGACCAAGGTTGCTCGGATGTCTTGGCTCATTGCACCACGCAACAAACTGTCGCTTGGCTGCAAGGTCAATATTTACAAGTCCATATTGGCCCCCTGCCTGTTCTACGGCCTGCAGGTATACGGCATTGCTGCGAAGAGTCACCTTAATAAGATCCGGATCTTACAGGCGAAGACCTTAAGAAGAATTTCGGGGGCTCCTTGGTATATGAGAACAAGAGACATCGAACGCGACCTCAAGGTGCCCAAATTAGGAGACAAGCTCCAGAACATCGCCCAAAAATATATGGAAAGGCTTAATGTACACCCCAACAGCCTAGCAAGGAAGCTAGGAACTGCAGCTGTGGTCAATGCTGACCCTCGGACTAGAGTCAAAAGAAGACTCAAGCGACACCACCCTCATGACCTCCCTAACCTGGTTTTGACCTAGAAAGTCTTAGTTTTAAAATTCATTAGAATAATCAAATAAATAATAATTACTATGTTATATCAACTATTATAATTCTCCCTATCATTTTTAGGATTAAAAATCTGTTAGTCTTAAGTAACCAAGACACATTGTAAAATAAAATAATTTAAGCAGATCAAATTAAGTTGCCGCATGGGTAACAGTGCGTTGATCAAATAATAAAAACATCATCGTAATCAAAAAAAAAAAAAAAAAAACTTAAAGGGGTATGCAATGAAAATTTTCAGTTTTTCAAAAGTATGCAATACTTATTTTTTTTAAAGGTGTATATTATTATTTTTTTTTTTGGAATTAAATTTATTTTTCAAGGCATACGAGGAAATCTTGGAGCCCCTTTGTGTCCTTCTTTTCTATTATTTCTGCCCATTTGGGCGCGCCGGCTAACTATAGTTAGCTTTTTCTAGTTTACAATAATTTTTTGGAATTCAATTTATTTTTCAAGGCATACGGGGAAATCTTGGAGCCCCTTTGTGTCCTTCTTTTCTATTATTTCTGCCCATTTGGGCGCGCCGGCTAACTATAATTAGCTTTTTCTAGTTTACAATAATAATACAGTACATAACAAACACATATAACAAATAGGTTTTTTGATAAGCGTCAGCTTCTGCTGACCCTTGTCAAAGGAGATCGGGAAATGAGATCCCTCGGTTGCCTTCTGTTGAGCCTCCTTGGTGGGCGAGATCTGTTAAGAGCGCTGGCCAGTCGATTTCTGTGGCGCTCCAGCCTGTCATGGTACCTGCTCGAGTGCTGGTTTATCTCGTCAAATACCGTTGCGAGTTTCAGGTCTCTGTGCAGGGTGGTGTTTCGCACAAACCACTCGCAGCCGGTGATGAGTCTTGCTACCTTATTTTGAATAGCCTGGATCCTTTTTATTTGGCTGTCGCATGCCCAGCCCCAGATTTGGCACCCATACTTCCAGTTTGGTGCTAATATCTGTTTGTAAATTGTCAGATTGTTGGATAGCGACAATTAACTGCGCGAACAAAGTAGCCAGTGGTGCTTTGCCACCTTAGCACGTAGGCGTGTTCTGATGTCAGCTTGGCAAATGTGAGTCTGCGATCCAGAAGCACTCCAAGGTACTTTGCTGCGTTCGGCTGTGGTATGGGGGCTTCCTCTATGTAGACTGGCGGTGGCGTTCTCCGCTTTAAAGTATAGCAGACGTTGTTGGATTTACTGCTATTGATGTCAATATTCCAACGTCTTGCCCATTCCGAGAACCGATCTGCAAAGTCCTGGATACCATCGGCTGCGTCGTGCTCGCATCGAGACCTGTAGGTGACGCACACGTCATCGGCAAATGTGGCCAGCATTGATTTCTCGTAAAGGCTTACATCCGGCTGCGGCATGTCGTGGCTATACAGGCAGTAGAGCAGGGGGCCGAGGACACTACCTTGTGGAACACCAGCTGCCACATTGTGCTCGGTGGAAATTGCTGAATGAAAGCGCACAGCGAACCTCCTTCCTTCCAGGTACGATCTTAGCAACCCAAAATATGGAGCAGGCAGCGTCTGCTTGATTTTTAATTGAAGTATAATGTGCCACACTCGATCAAACGCTTCTCGAATGTCCAAGAAGAGGCTGTTACAATATTCCTTATTGTCGTAGGCAGTCAGAATTTGCTCGACGACCCGATGGAGCTGCTCGACAGTACAGTGGCAAGCACGAAAACCAAACTGGTTCTCAGGGGTAAACCCCTGGGCTTCCATAATCCTTACAATCCGGACAGCAATCAGTCTCTCAAACACCTTCGAAATTGAAGGGAAATTATTACGTGGCCAGTTAAACGAATTCTTTTTTTATGAGATTTCTTGAGTCGTGTCGAAGAAGTCAAACTTACATGATTTCTAACTTAACTACCCTGTTAAATCAGTTGTTGAGTTTGAATTGCAGTTGGGCGCCAATTATGAAATTCCAGACAGTCCAGAGGTCTTCCTTCTTATTATTGGTAGTCGGCCTATGAACACTGAATTAGGAAGATTATGTTGGAGGGCTTGACTTCACCCCCTTAGTGGTTGATTGTAATAAGAACAATAGTGGTTTATCGGCAGTACGCCGGAGCAAGCTGTTCTTTATTTCAGCAACAGACTAAGACTAAAGGGCTTACAAAGTAAAGAGCTAAGTTTACCCTACCAGCAGTGCATCGCGCCACCAAGACGAGTCGGCAGAGCCGACTCAGCATTCCTTGCAGCGTGAAGCTACACTCCGAATAAGAAGCGTCAGCTTTCCGCTGCCGGACGTTCTTTGCGCAGAGCGCTGAACTTACTTCTGGCGTGTCAGCTCTCTTCATGTAGAGCTACTTAGTTGCTAAGAATTATTGTGTGTTAAATTGCACACGTGCAGTTGTCTGCTATCACTGTATGCGTAGAAAAGAGCTGTTCGCTGTTGCGCTCTCCGCTCTCTCGCTCTCAAACAGAAATTCGGGAGAGCCTGAAACCACCTCTAGAGCCACGGCGTTACGCATCTTGTTATTATAGTGTCTTTGGTATAGGCGATCCCACTTCTGATGTCGAAGAGTAATCAGGACGCCCTTCTTCCTCTTCACTATTGTCGTTGTCTGCGCAACGTTTTATGGCGCGTGAGCGAGACATGTCTGTTCTTGGCAATGATGGATCACTGACTGACCCAATCTCTCATCACAAAATCAGAATTATGCGTAATTCTAACTCTATACGCATTACCATCACATTTTAGAGACCCACTACAGCCCACATACATCAATACTAATGCACACCGCATTTTTCCGTACGCTTCCGTTATTCCAGACATCTACTTCCCCCGCTCTTACCATCGACCAGACTAACGGTTCTCTGTCGCGCATCAAAAGTATAGAAAAGGCGTTTGCATAGCGCGTGCCAAGCAGAAACACTCAATTACTAGAAATGTCGTTACATTTAAATGATCTGCGGCATATACATACTTACATATTTTTATCTATTTGTAAATCTATATGGTAGGTCTAGTACCTGAAATCTTTTTAGCCGCCTTCCGAAGGCGGCCTTTGGTACCTGGTGTTATCTAGTAGGCCCAGTGCTAGGACATTATCATGGTCGTGCAGTTTACTCATGTATCGCTCTGCATTTGACTTTATTTCGTCTTTAACAAGGGGAAGTTCCATGTCTTTGTGGGTGTCATGATTAGTCATATAACATGGAGCACTTGTACTGTTGGGTCATGCAGCCGCCAAAACTGTGCAGTAGACTAATTTCATACATTTTAATATTGTAAGCCGTTGCTGGTAGCAGTTGCGATGCCCACAGTGCAAACCGCTGTTCTCGCACTGTTCTTTTTGTTATCTACCTACGTAGATAACGCAGCGCTTGGGCGCTGCATTTCGGCTGTCTGTCCCGCCAATTGCCACTTCTTCGTTTGTCGGAAGAGACTAAACTTGTGCATTCGATATAGCTCTTTGTCGGTCCTAGATGCTGTAAACAATTCGCAAAATAAACAGTATCGTAAAATAAACAAACTTTCTTCGGCTATTTATTATTCGCAACAGCTATTGAAAAAGCTCAATAGCTAAACATTGGTGACCCCGACATGATCGTGTTAATTTGCATGCATTAATTAATGCACTTATCCCGTTTATAAATAAATATAAATACATTAAATCGCAATCGGTTGGTCAAGTGAGTGGCTTCCCCATCTCCCCATCCTCAGGCTTTGGGGAGATTCTTGTCGCTGGAAAGGAAGCTTACAAAGCACCCTGGCTTGAGGGTTAAATATGCGGCGTTCATGAAGGAATATCGTGATCTGGGACATATGTCGCCTGTGCCTGCCTCCGAGGTCAGCTCGTGCCGATATTTTTTACTACATCACTGCGTCATGAAGGAGGATAGCACTACCACCAAGCTTCGCGTTGTCTTTGTCAGCTGCCACTTCCACTGGTTACTCGCTTAACGATGTGTTAATGGCTGTTCCGGTCATCCAGCCCAAGCTATTTCACATCCTAATTCGATTTCGCTCACACCCAGTTGCCGTTACAGGTGACATATGTAAAATGTACCGATGTGTAAGGGTCTCGCAAGAAGATAGCTATTTGCAGTGCATTGTATGGAGGGACTCCCCGATCGATTACCTTCAAGTATACAAACTCGACACAGTTACCTACGGCACCAAACCAGCCTCCTTCTTGCCCGAAAGGGCTATGCAGCAGTTGTCAATCGATGAGCAGGCATCGTTTCCCATTGGATCAGAAATCCTTCGGCTCGATTTTTACGTGGATGATCTTATCTCCGGCTTATGCTATCAGCATAATGCAGCAGACGGCTGGCATTCCTGCGAAGGGCAAGCTCAAGCTAAGGAAATGGTGCTCTAAGATTCCGCTTGTGCTGGAGGGTGTGCCCGCCGAGGACAAGGAGTCATTCATGAAGTTTGAAGATGGTAGCGATTTTACCAAAACTTTAGGTCTCGCTTGGGATCCCGCCTGCGAGCACCTATTGTTTTCGTTCTCTGCCTTTTAGTCGCCATTGAGACCCTGCAGGCGCTCTGTTTTGTCTGCGATAGCTAAATTTTACGATCCTCTCGGCCTGGTCGATCCGGTAATCACAAGGTGTAAAATCTTTTTGCAGCAGCTCTGCAAGGAAAAGCTGTCCTGGGGTGAACTGGGAAACTCATAACACGAAATAGTTTGATATATGTCGCAGTTTTGAAAAAACAAGTCATGTTAGTTTCCCTCGGTTCGTATTTAGCGCAGAGTCTGGTCTTGAGGTGCATGGTTTTTGGGATGCAAGCTTTGATGCCTATGGAGCCTGCGTTTATGTGGTTTCTAAAGGGAATCAAAGTTTTAGCCATTTGCTTTGTTTGAAGTCGCGCATAGCTCCGTTGAAGACCATAACAGTACCAAAGCTGTAACGGCTTGGCGTTATGTTCCAACAGCGTTAAATCCCGCTGACATATTATCCAGAGGATCCCTGCCGTCTGAGCTTAGCGAATGGTCACTCTGAGCGCATGGACCCGCCTATCTTACGGAGCCTGAAAGAGATTGGGCAACATCTGTTTGTCCTGACAAACCGGTGCTTGAGCTTTGTCGAAGTGTGTTCATCGTAAAGTCGCCGTACGTGGATGTAATTGCTAGCTCCAAATTTGCAAATTCTTCTCGCTCACTGCAACGAGTGTTTGCATACATTTACAAATTTTGTAATGGAATTCGTCATCCTGGGCTCACCGTCGCACACATTCAAGAGGGTACTCATATGATGCTGCGGTTGGTGCAGCGCGCGCAGTTATGGGAGGACCTGCATTCCCTAAAAACGCTGGGAAGAGTTTCCTCGTCTAGTCCCATATTCTCGCTCTCGCCGTTCCTGGATCAATTTGGACTTCTTAGAGTAGGCGGTCGGCTCCGGAATTCGTCATTGGACTTTGATGGCTGCCACCCGAAAATAATTCCAAGATCCCATCCGGTGACTCTGGCAATCATTTCGCATTACCATGAAAGCAATCTTCATGCCGGACTCTCTCTCGCTCTTCTGGGTGCAATTTGATCCCATTATTGGCCTATTGGGGGGAGGAAGACGATTACCAAGGCCGTAAACAGGTGCATCAGATGTTTTCTGATTAAGCCGCGGCTGATAGAGCACATAATGGCGGACCTTCCCAAGGAGCGCTTGGAAGGATCTCACGCTTTTGAGGTTGCTGATATAGACTTCTGTGGACCCTTCTTTCACAAGTCGGATACTCGCAAAAAGCCCGCGGTTAAATGCTACGTCTGCGTATTTATATGCTTTGCAACCAAGGCAGTGCACCTGGAGCTGATCAAGGATCTCTCGACAGTTGCGTTTCTGTGCGGACTCAAGAGGTTCATATGCACCCGGCAGAAGCCGAAGCAAATTTGGTCAGACACCACCACCAACTTTGTCGGTGCCAAAAATGAACTTCTGGAACTTCGAAGGTTATTTCTCAGCAGCGAGCATCAAGGCTCCGTTCAGAATTTTTGTCTTTCGGAGACGATTGACTGGCGGTTCATCCCTCCACGGTCGCCCCATTTAGGTGGACTTTGGGAAGCAGCGGTGAAAACGGCCAAACATCATTTCTACCGAGCTGCAGGCGGTTCTGACCTTCGACGAGCTGAGGACGCTGGTGTGCCACATCTCGGCAGTTATTAACTCCAGACCTTTAGTTCCCATTTCAGAGAACCCTGCCGATCTTGACGTCCTCACTCCGGCGCATTTTCTCAATGGTGGTCCGCCTTCGTCGTTTGACGAGCCAGATATAACGGGCCTAAACTATAATCGGCTTGACTCTTGGCAGCGCATCTCCTTTCTTAAGCAAATATTCTGGTCGCGATGGAAGGAAGAGTACTTGACGTTGCTCCAGCAGCGCTCCAAGTGGCGCACCCCAAAGCCTGGCGTAGCCGTGGACAACGTCGTTCTTGTTAAGGACGAGAATCTACCCCCAATGAGATGGCCTTTGGCGAGAGTCATGCAGTTGATTCCTGGCAGAGACGACGTCGCTCGAGTTGCGGAATTGAGGACCGCGTCTGGAGTAATAAGGCGGGCAGTGAACAAGCTGTGTCTGCTTCCCCTTGAGGACTCTTTTGGAAGCCAAGCTTCCAACGGGGGGAGGATATTGGGTCATGCAGCCGCCAAAACTGTGCAGTAGACTAATCTCATACTTTTGAATATTGTAAGCCGAAGTAGTCATCGGTAGCAGTTGCACGCATTTATCTGTACGGCGCTCATTGTTATCTATCTATTATCTGTTTCGGCTGTCTGTCCCGCCAATTGCCACTTCTTCGTTTGTCGGAAGAGACTAAACTTGTGCATTCGATATAGCTGCTGTATTCGCAAAACAAACAGTATCGTAAAATAAACAAACTTTCTTCGGCTATTTATTATTCGCAACAGCTATTGAAAAAGCTCAATAGCTAAACAGGTACCTTTGTAGTGTTTCAATAATAATATTTCAATGTTAGAGTTAGTTCGTAGGTCCATACTGGCTTTAGGACTTCTTTATACAGCAGTAATTTGTTCTCTAGGCTTAATTGAGAGCGGGGTCCTAAGAGCCAGTACATTTTTTTGGTTTTTGTCTTTAGCTGAGTCAATCTCATCAGGGAATTAAATAACACTTTTCTTAGTGCAGAAGTATTCTTTAATTAGATCCTTAACAAGGGTATCAGTCATTTCTTTATAACTGATTTTTATTATGGTTTTTTGGAAATATTTTATTATTTTGACGTTGTAAAAATTGTCTTTTATGAATTCGAATTGTTTACAATAATTAAGAGGTTTTTCTGTTATTGTTTTCATTAAGTTTTATATTCCATCTCTGTAATTTCATATTGGGATTTTTTATATTACTTAGCCATACAAGTGGCCTATCTATGATCGCTTAATATGTCGAACTTTCTACCGAATAGGTAGGACCTGATATTTTGTTGTCCCTACTATAGCTAATATTTATTTTTCTACTGCCGAATAGTTAAGTTCGTGTTCTTTTAAAGTGCTTGCATAGCAGATGGGTTTTCGCTCTTGGGATAATACAGGTCCTATGGCTATATTACTTGCGTCTGTTGTCTGCGAAAATTTCTTTTCGAAGTTGGGGTGTATTAGGATTGGATCGGACGTGATGAGCACTTTTAGTTTCTCGAAGGCGGACATGTAATCATTATCTTTTTGAACTTACGGTAAAATCCGCAGAGTCCAAGGAAAGATTTATTCCTTTTGCGATTTTAGGAATAGGAAAATTAATAATTGCATTTATTTTGTTAGCGTTTGGTTTAATACCGTCTGTCGTGATAATGTGACTAAGACATTCTGTTTCTTTATTGAGAAATGATTTATCAAGTTGTAATTTTAAATTAGATGATCGTAACTTTTTCATTGACAATCTGTGTTCTTCCAATGAAGTGGAATAAATGATAATATCATCTAAATGAAATTAACAATCTTTATAAATTAAGTCTTCTAGAAGATTGTTCATGCAGCGTTGAAATGTTGCTGGTGCATTTTTTAGACCAAAGGGCATACGAGTATATTCGTAATGTCCATGTTTCGTTGAAAATGCTGTTTTGGGTATTGATTGCTGGTCCATTGGAATTTGATGGAAACCTTTAGCTAGATCAATGGGTGTGAAGTTGATAGCGTCCAAGCTTGTGTAATATTTTATCCATTACTATAATAGGGAAATTGTTGACAATGGTTATCTCATTGAGACTACGATAGTCTACGACTAATCGAAGTTTTGGTTTACCAGAAGCATAATTTTTCTTTAGCACAATCCAAATTGGAGAACAATAGGGGGACTTAGATTTCCTAATTATTTTTTGTTCTATTATTTCGTTGATTTGCTTGTTGAATTCTTGATCAAACGCTTGGGGGTATTTATATGGTTTTTTATAGATAGGGTTTTCGTGTTTTGTATGAATAGAATGTTTAATCGTACCTGTGAAAGTCAAAGTTTCACCTTCAAGCAAAACGTGGGAAAGTAGCTCCCTTTCTTTTGTATTTAGGTGTTCTAATCTGAATACGTTAGATGGAGAGGATTTAGAGAAGGTCTTCTTCTATGTTTGGGAAAATAAGAGGGTTGTCCTCAGATCTAGAAGTCTTGGGACACTCACGGGTAGTTTTGGACTCTTCTGGGTTAGACGATCTGGGGCACTCATTGGAGACCTTTGACTCATCTGGTTTTAAGTGACGTTTCCACTTAATTTTCTGGAAGTTTTTCTTCTTTTTCTGCATATGTAGAGGGGTTTCCTCTGAATTAGATGATCTTGGGCACCCATTAGTAACCTTTGACTCATCTGATTTTAAGTGGGGTTTCCGCTTAACTTTCCTGGGTGTTTTCTCATTTTTTGGTGTGTGTAGAGGGGCTTCCTATGGGTTAGATGACCTGGGGCACTCATTGGTAGCCTTGGACTCATCTGTTTGGATGTGGTCGTACCACATTTTAAATGTGTAGCCATTTACAGTGACTGTGTTGAATAATTAATTTGAGTGTTAGTTGGTTGTAAATAGTTTCTGCCTAATAGTAAGACACATTTTTCTGAAAATTTGTGAATATAGAATGTTTGTTTAATTCTGTCGTAATATCAAATCTAGCAAGAGTCTGCAGTCATCGGGCAATTTTCTCCTGATTACATCTTTGATTGTATTATTTAATGCATTTGTGTGTAATTCGGTATTATTGATATCACTTTCTAGGACAAGTTTATTCGATATTGTGAATAATGTCATTTCTAACTTTTCGACGAACTTACGTATACTTCCGTTGAAGGGTGTGTTGTAAACACGACGGAGTAGTTCTTCACACGGTGTTTGGATTTTATATTCGCTTATGAGAGCATTCATTAGGGTAGACCATGTTGTTGCTCCGGATAACTCGTGCATATTAGGTATCGGAAATTTATCAAATATTGTTATTTCACTTAGATTTCGGTTTGCTAGAGGCATCTATTTTTTGGGGAAAATCCATAATCGACTGCAGTAAGGGGAGTCTCTTCCGCGTATAATACCTTGTTTTAACATTTCCTTAATTTGCTTATTTACTTCTGCTTGGTAGGCAAACGGATTCTGTAAACTGGGTTTTCGTATGTATCATGACGTATAATACTTGTGAATGTAAGTTTTCATTTTTGCAATATTGAATGTCACTTAACTCCTTTGATAAAATTGTAAGTCTGTATTTTCCCCCATTATTTAAATGTTCTAGTCCGTATGTGTGTTCTGAGTCTATGTTGTCCATGGCATAGTTTATTTCTTATGTAAAGTTGTTTTCTTGTAAAAGTGCATTATTTTTTGAAGAGTTTCCATCACATGGATCTAGTTCTTTGTGAATGAATGTTCTTTCGTTAATTATTGTTATTTTTCAATAGTACTTTTCTTCCTAATAGAATGTCATAAAAAGGTTAAAATGAATTAATAGAGAATTTTTGTGTTTGTTGCAACGGTCTTTTGACCAACGCGTTGGTTTTTAGGTGAGTCGATATAGCCATGTCCGTCTCTCGATCTGTTCAAAATTAAGAATACAGATTCTAAAGAAATAGGCGCAGCGCCAACTCTATCGCCCAGAATTCGCCCAAAACTGCTACGCCCATACTTTTGAAAAATGTTTTGATATTTTTTCGAATTTTTATTAGTCTTTTTAATTTTCTAATTTGCTCCCACTCCCACTAGAACAACCACAAGCCCACACCTTTGAAAAATGACTAGATATTTTCTCATTTTTTATAGTCTTGAAATTTGTATCGATGTGACAAAAATCTTTTTGCTACGACCCATCGAACGCTAAAAGGGTATATAAGATTTGTTGAAAATTATGTATCAGGTCTTGACTCTTGGCAGCGCATATCCTTTCTTAAGCAAATATTCTGGTCGCGATGGAAGGAAGAGTACTTGACGTTGCTCCAGCAGCGCTCCAAGTGGCGCACCCCAAAGCCTGGCGTAGCCGTGGACAACGTCGTTCTTGTTAAGGACGAGAATCTACCCCCAATGAGATGGCCTTTGGCGAGAGTCATGCAGTTGATTCCTGGCAGAGACGACGTCGCTCGAGTTGCGGAATTGAGGACCGCGTCTGGAGTAATAAGGCGGGCAGTGAACAAGCTGTGTCTGCTTCCCCTTGAGGACTCTTTTGGAAGCCAAGCTTCCAACGGGGGGAGGATATTGGGTAATGCAGCCGCCAAAACTGTGCAGTAGATTAATCTCATACTTTTGAATATTGTAAGCCGAAGTAGTCATCGGTAGGAGTTGCACGCATTTATCTGTACGGCGCTCATTGTTATCTATCTATTATCTGTTTCGGCTGTCTGTCCCGCCAATTGCCACTTCTTCGTTTGTCGGAAGAGACTAAACTTGTGCATTCGATATAGCTGCTGTATTCGCAAAACAAACAGTATCGTAAAATAAACAAACTTTCTTCGGCTATTTATTATTCGCAACAGCTATTGAAAAAGCTCAATAGCTAAACAGGTACCTTTGTAGTGTTTCAATAATAATATTTCAATGTTAGAGTTAGTTCGTAGGTCCATACTGGCTTTAGGACTTCTTTATACAGCAGTAATTTGTTCTCTAGGCTTAATTGAGAGCGGGGTCCTAAGAGCCAGTACATTTTTTTGGTTTTTGTCTTTAGCTGAGTCAATCTCATCAGGGAATTAAATAACACTTTTCTTAGTGCAGAAGTATTCTTTAATTAGATCCTTAACAAGGGTATCAGTCATTTCTTTATAACTGATTTTTATTATGGTTTTTTGGAAATATTTTATTATTTTGACGTTGTAAAAATTGTCTTTTATGAATTCGAATTGTTTACAATAATTAAGAGGTTTTTCTGTTATTGTTTTCATTAAGTTTTATATTCCATCTCTGTAATTTCATATTGGGATTTTTTATATTACTTAGCCATACAAGTGGCCTATCTATGATCGCTTAATATGTCGAACTTTCTACCGAATAGGTAGGACCTGATATTTTGTTGTCCCTACTATAGCTAATATTTATTTTTCTACTGCCGAATAGTTAAGTTCGTGTTCTTTTAAAGTGCTTGCATAGCAGATGGGTTTTCGCTCTTGGGATAATACAGGTCCTATGGCTATATTACTTGCGTCTGTTGTCTGCGAAAATTTCTTTTCGAAGTTGGGGTGTATTAGGATTGGATCGGACGTGATGAGCACTTTTAGTTTCTCGAAGGCGGACATGTAATCATTATCTTTTTGAACTTACGGTAAAATCCGCAGAGTCCAAGGAAAGATTTATTCCTTTTGCGATTTTAGGAATAGGAAAATTAATAATTGCATTTATTTTGTTAGCGTTTGGTTTAATACCGTCTGTCGTGATAATGTGACTAAGACATTCTGTTTCTTTATTGAGAAATGATTTATCAAGTTGTAATTTTAAATTAGATGATCGTAACTTTTTCATTGACAATCTGTGTTCTTCCAATGAAGTGGAATAAATGATAATATCATCTAAATGAAATTAACAATCTTTATAAATTAAGTCTTCTAGAAGATTGTTCATGCAGCGTTGAAATGTTGCTGGTGCATTTTTTAGACCAAAGGGCATACGAGTATATTCGTAATGTCCATGTTTCGTTGAAAATGCTGTTTTGGGTATTGATTGCTGGTCCATTGGAATTTGATGGAAACCTTTAGCTAGATCAATGGGTGTGAAGTTGATAGCGTCCAAGCTTGTGTAATATTTTATCCATTACTATAATAGGGAAATTGTTGACAATGGTTATCTCATTGAGACTACGATAGTCTACGACTAATCGAAGTTTTGGTTTACCAGAAGCATAATTTTTCTTTAGCACAATCCAAATTGGAGAACAATAGGGGGACTTAGATTTCCTAATTATTTTTTGTTCTATTATTTCGTTGATTTGCTTGTTGAATTCTTGATCAAACGCTTGGGGGTATTTATATGGTTTTTTATAGATAGGGTTTTCGTGTTTTGTATGAATAGAATGTTTAATCGTACCTGTGAAAGTCAAAGTTTCACCTTCAAGCAAAACGTGGGAAAGTAGCTCCCTTTCTTTTGTATTTAGGTGTTCTAATCTGAATACGTTAGATGGAGAGGATTTAGAGAAGGTCTTCTTCTATGTTTGGGAAAATAAGAGGGTTGTCCTCAGATCTAGAAGTCTTGGGACACTCACGGGTAGTTTTGGACTCTTCTGGGTTAGACGATCTGGGGCACTCATTGGAGACCTTTGACTCATCTGGTTTTAAGTGACGTTTCCACTTAATTTTCTGGAAGTTTTTCTTCTTTTTCTGCATATGTAGAGGGGTTTCCTCTGAATTAGATGATCTTGGGCACCCATTAGTAACCTTTGACTCATCTGATTTTAAGTGGGGTTTCCGCTTAACTTTCCTGGGTGTTTTCTCATTTTTTGGTGTGTGTAGAGGGGCTTCCTATGGGTTAGATGACCTGGGGCACTCATTGGTAGCCTTGGACTCATCTGTTTGGATGTGGTCGTACCACATTTTAAATGTGTAGCCATTTACAGTGACTGTGTTGAATAATTAATTTGAGTGTTAGTTGGTTGTAAATAGTTTCTGCCTAATAGTAAGACACATTTTTCTGAAAATTTGTGAATATAGAATGTTTGTTTAATTCTGTCGTAATATCAAATCTAGCAAGAGTCTGCAGTCATCGGGCAATTTTCTCCTGATTACATCTTTGATTGTATTATTTAATGCATTTGTGTGTAATTCGGTATTATTGATATCACTTTCTAGGACAAGTTTATTCGATATTGTGAATAATGTCATTTCTAACTTTTCGACGAACTTACGTATACTTCCGTTGAAGGGTGTGTTGTAAACACGACGGAGTAGTTCTTCACACGGTGTTTGGATTTTATATTCGCTTATGAGAGCATTCATTAGGGTAGACCATGTTGTTGCTCCGGATAACTCGTGCATATTAGGTATCGGAAATTTATCAAATATTGTTATTTCACTTAGATTTCGGTTTGCTAGAGGCATCTATTTTTTGGGGAATATCCATAATCGACTGCAGTAAGGGGAGTCTCTTCCGCGTATAATACCTTGTTTTAACATTTCCTTAATTTGCTTATTTACTTCTGCTTGGTAGGCAAACGGATTCTGTAAACTGGGTTTTCGTATGTATCATGACGTATAATACTTGTGAATGTAAGTTTTCATTTTTGCAATATTGAATGTCACTTAACTCCTTTGATAAAATTGTAAGTCTGTATTTTCCCCCATTATTTAAATGTTCTAGTCCGTATGTGTGTTCTGAGTCTATGTTGTCCATGGCATAGTTTATTTCTTATGTAAAGTTGTTTTCTTGTAAAAGTGCATTATTTTTTGAAGAGTTTCCATCACATGGATCTAGTTCTTTGTGAATGAATGTTCTTTCGTTAATTATTGTTATTTTTCAATAGTACTTTTCTTCCTAATAGAATGTCATAAAAAGGTTAAAATGAATTAATAGAGAATTTTTGTGTTTGTTGCAACGGTCTTTTGACCAACGCGTTGGTTTTTAGGTGAGTCGATATAGCCATGTCCGTCTCTCGATCTGTTCAAAATTAAGAATACAGATTCTAAAGAAATAGGCGCAGCGCCAACTCTATCGCCCAGAATTCGCCCAAAACTGCTACGCCCATACTTTTGAAAAATGTTTTGATATTTTTTCGAATTTTTATTAGTCTTTTTAATTTTCTAATTTGCTCCCACTCCCACTAGAACAACCACAAGCCCACACCTTTGAAAAATGACTAGATATTTTCTCATTTTTTATAGTCTTGAAATTTGTATCGATGTGACAAAAATCTTTTTGCTACGACCCATCGAACGCTAAAAGGGTATATAAGATTTGTTGAAAATTATGTATCAGGTAGAAGGGAGGGTTTCCGACAATACAAAGTATATATACTCTAGATCAGGATCAGTAGCCGAGTCGATGTGGCCATCTCCTTCTGTCTGACTGTCGAGATCACAGTAACTATAAAAGCTAGAAGGTTGAGATTAGGCAGACAGATTTTAGACCGCGCCCACCAAACAAAACTGCAACGCGCACACTTTTGAAAAATGTCATGATTTTTTTAACATTTTGTAAATTTTTATCCATTTGCCCAAAATTGCCACGCCCTCATTTGAAAAATTGTTGGATATTTTTTCATAATTTTATTAGCATTGTAAATTTCCATAGATTTGCCAAAAAACTTTTTGTCACCTCCATTCTAACGCCCTAAAGCCGTAAAAGCAGTCACGGCCACAATTTGAACAATTTTTAAATAAAAGATTCGTTGAAAAGTATGTGACAGGCAGAAGGATACGGACAGACGGACCTATTTTTAAAAACTTTTCTAAGGAATCCAAAAAATGTTTAAAATTTAAATCCACAAATAGCTCATTACGCTTAATCGACGTATCACTACATGCTTATATGTATTTTTGAAGTTTAAAATCAAGTTAATTTTCATTCATAATTTTCATGATTTTCCTTTTCTTCTTCTTCTTCACTAGGAAAGTATGGTAACTTTGGTTCTTTAGTCTGAGAGTCTTTAACTTCTGACTCTTCATTGTTTTCTTTTAAGAGTTCAAAGGGGTAGAACATATGATCTTTTACTATTTCGTATTTTACTATTCGGCTTTTAGGTTTTATACCACGTAGTAACCGAGTATCCGCTTCATCTAGCTTAAAATCAAAAATATTTAAATTTTCTTTTATATGTATTGGGTTTGCAGCTTTTGGTATTGGAACTACTCCGTAGTCGATCTACAAAATCCGTATATTAATATTAAGATTAAGACTTATAGAAATAAAAATACTACCAAATATCGCAATACAATTTGACTTGCAGAGCGCTTGTACTTCTTAACCAATCGTTTCATACCTTCCGAAAAGAAATACACTGGGCAATGATTTTTTCTGTTTGGTTGACCAAGAGGTGAAAAGGCTGTCACAATAATTCCGTTGTAGCGGCAATAATCAACCAAGTCCTTTTGTAAAAAGCCTGGCCAGATCTCAACTTGATTAACTACTGGCTTAGATGAACTACACTGAATTATCCGTTGAATCTGCTCCATATTGAAGTTGGATAACCCAATACTTCGAACCATTCCTAGCTTAACAAGATTTTCCATTGCTCGCCAAGTATCTAAGTAGTCGATTTCACTTCATATATACAAAATAAATACCATCTTATTTTTCCCATACTTTATATATATATACTTACACCGTTTGTAATTCATCGCCTGACATGGGCATCAGAATTTCATCGCACACGTACTTGTAGCCCACAGGAAAATGCATTAGATATAAATCAATGTAACTAAATCCGAGCAACTCAAGTTGTTTTTCGCATATACGGCGTACGTCTCTTGGATCATGGTGGGTATTCCATAACTATACAAATTTTCTAGTAATATTTTGTGCAGGGAAATGTGTACAAGTTACCTTGGTCGTTAGAAATATATTCTCTCTGGAAATATTTCCCATTTTAATTTGAGTGCGAAGAGCTTCTCCGATCTCTTTCTCGTTCTCATAATAATATGCAGTATCGAAATGGCGAAAACCAGTCTCAATGGCACAATGAACAGCTGCCGAGCATTGATATCCACGAAGCTGTTCAAATTAAGTTAGTTTTGTCATTAATCGAAAACCAAAATAGTATTAAATATTGCCTTGTAAGTTCCAAATCCCAAAACAGGCATTTCGTGACCACTACTAAGCCTTACTTTTGGGGCCATTAGTAAAGCCTTTTCTCCACATTGTGTATTTTGGTTGCCACCAAGTATCACCGCAACTTGAGAATTATCTTCGACAATATTTGAGGTCAAAAAGTCCGCTGGGATCATTACTGAAGAATATTTACAAATTTGATATTTAAATATTTTAAACAACCAGCTGGAAAGAGAAATTTTGGTTGATTGTTTATGCTCAGTATACTAGTTTTTTACACAATTTAAACATAAATACATACATATAGTAACATATACATATAGAACATAGACAGAGAAGGACACACAAGTCCCTATGTAAAAATAATTCATCATAATAAAAATTATAAGGGAATGATCGATACAGGATCATCAATTAACATCATAAGAGAAAATGTTGAGAATTTAGAAGAAATGGAAGAAAACCTAACAGTATACACTATTAAGGGACCAATAAAACTAAAGAAAAGTATAATAATAAAACCTACTTCAGTATGTCCATCTGCTCAAAAATTCTACGTTCACAAATTTCTGATACCTATGATTTCTTGTTAGGTCGAAAGTATTTAGAAGATACAAAAGCTAAAATAGATTATGCTAACGAAACAGTAACACTAGGCTCAAAAGTATTTAAGTTTCTCTATGAAGAAAAGAAGGGCGAGACCGCATCCAAATGCCTTGACCCACAACAAAAGAATGATTCCGCTCTAGTGAACAGAATTAAACCAAAAATGCAAAAGGTTAAGACCGCACCTAAGTGCCTTAAACCAAAGCATCAACAGCTTATCACCATGGTCAAGTGCAACAATATAGAAGTAAATCCAATAAGCGCGAAGAACGGATATCTTATATTACAAACAGGAACAATGGAGATTCCAACCAGCTATGAATACCATTATTTAAGCATAAACATAACTATATCATCATGTTCGATGATATAGTAAATGAAGCAAACAACTATCCTAATGTACCACAAATACAATATTTAGTCGACAAACTAAAACGAGAAATAAATGGGTTAAGAATTATTAGTCAAAGTAAAATAGGTCTTTTAAATGTAGTAGGAAAAACATACAAATATTTATTCGGCACATTAGATGAAGACGGCAGAGAAGAGTTAGAAGAAATAATAAACAATATGTCAGAAGACTCTGTAAAAACCCATGCCCTAAACACGATTATAGATGTCATCAATAGTGGTATAGATATAATTAATAAGCTCAAAGTAGATAAAGAACAATACCAATAGTAATATTTAACCTACAGCAATATACAGAATATATAGAAGACATAGAATTGGGTATGCCATTAACTAGACTAGGAATTTTCAATCCAAAGTTACTAAAGCATGACTATTTAAAACATGTAAATTCAGAAAAAATGATAAAGATAAAAACGTCGACTTGGCTTAAAACAGACACGAACGAAATTTTGATTATTTCCCATGTTCCTAGCGAAGACATTAAAGTTCCAATATTTCAAATAGTTCCGTACCCAGATGAACATAATTATATTCTAACCGAGAAAATATTCGATAAATTCTACATATTTGATAACCAAGTATTCCATAAAGATACCAATAGGGTAATATTCGACAAATGTATTATTGGAATCATCAAACAAGAGCAAACTCAATGCAGATATATTCAAAGGTTGTGGGAGTGACATATCCATAGTCCCTAAGACTTAAGCATATGCCTACATACTAATACACTTACAAAATGTACACCCCAATACAACATACACCACTCCGGATGTACCCAGATACCAGATAAGAATAAGATTGTATGATTCTCGAGAATAAATAAATACTGACAATGACAGGCAATTTATAGCAAACAATATCCTTATGTTATGTCGCTCTCAGATTTCGTTAATAATGAAATCGATAGAATGCTAAATGAACAAATTTTAAGACCAAGTAGTAGCCCTTACTTCACCAGTCTTAGTAGTGCCCAAATAAGGGAAAACGAAGGTGGATCTCCAAAACATCGACTAGTTATTGACTATAAAAAGTTAAACGAAAGCACAATACCTGACAGATACCCGATGCAAGATCCGTCTGTAATATTATCTAACTTAGGTAAGTCAAAATATTTCTTAACAATTGATCTGGAATCAGGATTCCACCAAATTTTAATGAAAAATTCAGATATTGAAAAAACCGCTTTCTCTATAAATAAAGGAAAATTTGAATTCTTACGTATGCCAAACGTATGCCCCTAGAATATTTCAAAGAGCAATGGATGACATATTAAGAGAACAAGTCGGAATAACTTGTCATGTTTATATGGATGAAATAATAATCTTTTCTAATACAATTGAACAACATTTTACTGATTTAATTAAAATAATTAATATTTTACAAAAAGCAAATATGAAAATTTCTCTAGAAAAATCGAAATTCTTTAAATTAGAAACAGCCTTTCTTGGGTATATTGTTTCTCAAAATGTAATTAAAACAGAGAAAATTTCCACAATTAGGAAGTATCCGATTCCACAAAACATTAGAGAGCTTCGAAGTTTCCTAGGCCTCACCGGCTTTTACCGTAAATTTGTCCGAAATTATGCAAAAATTGCCAAACCTCTAACCAAATACTTAGGAGGAGATAATGGAAAAAATTTCTAGGAGAATGTCCACAAAAATAACAATACAGTTAGATGACCCAGCTGTAAAAGCCTTAACGAACTCAAAGATAATTTAATAGCACAAGTTGAATTAGTTCAACCAGATTATGCCAAAAAATTCTCTCTGACAACAGACGCACCAGATGTAACTATCGAAGCGGTTTAATCACAGGATAATAAACCAATTACTTTCATATCCAAAACTTTAAATAAAACCGAACAATTTTATGCCACTAATAAGAAAGAATTGTTGGCAATAGTTTGGGCTCTTAAAAATCTCAGGAATTACTTATATGGTGTAATTGGTATAGAAATACAAACAGACCATCAATCTTTACCTTTCACAATCTCAGATAAAAACCCGAACGTGGAAATGAAAAGATGGTACCCAGAAAATAATATATAAACCCGGAACAACTAATTTCGTAGCTGACGCATTATCTCGAATAAAAATAAATAATATCACTAACAGCGATTTAGAACAATCAAACTCAGATCAAAATACACAGCATTCTGCCGAAAATAGTTTTGAATATGTAATGCAAGAGACCAGAAAACCGTTAAATCAGTTTCAACAACAACTGTTATTAACAAAGGGGAGGTATACAATACATGAGTCCTTGAACGTTTTTAATAAGACACGACATATAATTGAATATGACACGCCAGAAAACTTAATAGAAATACTAAGGCAGTATCTAAAACCAAACATAACGGTAGGAATTCATTGCACTTTAGAAGATCTTTATCATATTCAATTACCATTAAAAAATAACTTTACCAACAAATTTCTTTATACTAACATATTTCCACAAGACGTGGAAAATAATGCAGATAAAGCTATTATAATAGAAGAGTCGAGCTAATAGAAAAGTCGAGCTCATAGAGGTTTAGATGAAAATTACAAACAAATCAATAGATTATATTATTGGCCAAATTTATTAATCAAATTAAAGGAATATATAAAAAATTTTACAATTTGCAACGAAAATAAAACCAACAGGTATCCTATTAAAATTCATATTGGGGAAGCTCCTTTTCAAACTAAAGGAGAGAATTTACACATTTATTACGCGCAAAGTCTTATCTTCTTAACTTGTATTGACGCGTATTCAAAATTCCTGGTTGTAAAAGAAATACAAAATAAACTAAACATCGAGAATAAAGTAATAGAATTACTCCAACAATTTCCCCACGCCAAAGTAAATATGACTGATATTGAACCGAGCTTTACCTCTGTTCAATTTAAATCCTTTGCACAAAGAGGGGTTTTAATTCTACATTTCGCAGACCCCAGACACAGTAACTCGAACGGACATGTATAAAGGGCACTTTCAACATTAACAGAATTAGCTCGTTGTATAAAGGAAGAATTTAATCTCACTGACTATTCTGGAATAATTATTAGAGCCGCAAAAGAATTCAATCAGAGCATTCATTCTACAACAAACCAAAAACCTTTTGATATTCTTTATAATAAAATTAATCACGAAAACATATCAAGAATTCAAAAGAAAACACTAGAAAAAATGTTAGTAACACACAATGAAGGTCGTAAAGAAAAAGAATATCATGTAGGTCAAGTTGTTTATGAAAAGAAACACGGAGAAAGAAATAAGCTAAAAACTAGATACAAAAAGAGGTGTTAGGGAAACCTTACCTAACAAAGTTATAATCAATAATAGAAACAGAACTATTCCATATACCATATTATACCATATTTTTTTATCTTATTAAATTAAAGAAAATGCATTTCTTATTACTTATAATACCATTCGTAATGATAACCAATTCAGAAATAATTGATTTCTCCAATCACGAATTCTTCCTGTTCAAGGACAAAAAGGATGTCCTTACCTATGAATCATATGCCGACTTATTCCACGTAACTAACTTAAGTTTTTATAAAGAAATAATCAATCTAGAATCAGGATATGTTAGAAAGGATTATTATTATTATAAAATACCCCGTTATAACAAACAGATGCGAAATTTACTATGTCAGATCCATTTCACATAATGATGGAAAATTACTAATAAGTAATAATACCTTTTATGAAATATCTATATAAATGGAGAAAAATCAATTTGCACTAAAATCCTAGAAAAAAAAGAACATAGATATCATTCAAGAAGGTGCCATTATAATAAATGGAAATAATATTGTGAACGATTCCCATTTAAACGGGTCATATTTAATAACATTTAACAGCACAAATGCAATAAATAATATTTCATACACCAATTCAGAAGACAAAATACTTGAGTACATAAATACCAACCACTTTAAAAACCTGGAAACATCAGAATATATAAAATCCAACAATTCAGAACTTTCTCTTGACAACATTAATATTTAAAAAAAAATTTATTAAAATTTACAATTGGAAAATTTCAATTTCATTTATATTATTAATTTTAATCATTTTGTATTTCATTACTATATTAGTAATAAAATTCAGATATTATATATTTGTAACCAAACAAAAACGGCCAGAACTAGAAAAACCAAATAATGAGGTAGAATTTTTAACAGAACTAAATAAGCGTTTAAACGAAATTAATAATGAAGCGGGACGCGTCATTTTAGAAGGGGGAGAGTTATCCAACCCATAAACAATGCACCCTTCCACAGTTTATAAAAAAATTTCAATTCTCAATCTCGTCGGCATTTCCTGTGTCTTTGTTTTTGTCATTGCCTTTGCCAGCGCTAGCTACCCGCTAATATAAACAACCCAAACTTAACGTAAACACAGCTTCCGCTTGGAGACCAAACCACGGAGAACTTAATGCGCTGCATCGATCAGCTTAATTGAATTTCACAATGCAGTGGAATAATTTCAGCATAAAGCTTTTATCGAAAGATCGAAAAGTTTCCAAAGAAAGCTTCTGGCTGAGGACTTAGAATTTGAATATCAGTCTGATTCGGGAGGATTAAAAGAACGGTTTACAAATGATGATAAGTAAAAAAGTTTAACACCAATAAAGATATTAAAATTTAAAAAATTAAACATCATTTTTTTTAAATAATTTATACCACAACAAAGTTAATTTTCATACATTTGATCTTGACCGTGCTAATTTGAATTTGATAATTTGAAATTTTAGGCCTTCTTTAATTAAAATAGCTGCGCCACCATGAGCTCTGCCCGAAGTGTGGTCAGCTCTAAATATATCAAATCCAACAACCTTGATATATGATTTGCTGGTGAAGTGTGTTTCGGAAATTAGCATGATATCAATTTCATTCGTTTTTATAAAGATGGATATTTCATTTACGTGGCTGGAAAGCCCATTGGCATTCCATATTCCTAGGTTAAGATTTACTTGCATAATTTGTTTACAAGTAACATTATCATGTTAAGTAAATAATTAGTAATTTCAGACTGTTTTTCTAATAGTTGCTCTATTCTCTCCAGTGATGTGCTTGTTTTGCTATTTCCTGCAGCAATTTGGGCATAAGATTGATAATCGGTACTTTGTTGGGTATATGTTGGCTTGTTAGGCCGTGCAAACGATTGCTGGATTCCTAAATCATTTTTACTCTGGTCTCTGATTTTTTTGGCAAGAGTTATTGATAAATTCTACACCCTTTGTAGCAGTTGACACATTTTGCTGGTTGTTCTGTATTTTTCGGGCACATGTTGCTTGGGTGTCGAGAAGAGCATTTTACGCAGCGGTACGTTTTGGTACATTATGATTTAGTATGTCCAAATTCCTCTATATTGACAATAGAGTTACCTATGTGTTTTACATTATATATGTCTCGGTTTTTGCTGTTAGGCTCAATATTACGTTGAGTCTTATAATAGTAAAGTTCTCTTTTAATTTTAGAATTAAGATAGGCTAGCATTCCACTTATGTGTGTCTTCATTTACCACTTCGAGATCTTCGTTTTTGTTATATTTGTTTTGTCTGGCAATCCGTCGCTTAAGAGAGCGTACGGTGATTGATGAATTGTCCAATGAATTCTTTTTTCTTTGAAGTTTGGGAGCTTCTTTGAGCTTGGCTTGTTCTCTTTTTTGGCTTTGATTTTACTCTATGCCATTTCAAAGCATATCGACTGTAAAAGTGCTAAAAACGAGAATTAAACAATTGAGTGGGATCCCCGACTATCAGGTACCCGTTACTCAAATAGTTTGAATGCGAACGAAAAATTTTATAATTTTTCTGGATGGCAAAAAGTTCTTTGGCAAATCGTTACAAATTTATACTAATGAAATTATAATAAAATATAGAAAAATGTGTCCGTGGCAGTTTTGGGCGGTTTTAGGATGTTAGAGTGGGCGTGAAAAAAAATTTTACAAGACTAATACAAATGTGAAAAAATATCAACAATTTTTCCAAAGTGGGAGCGTTAGAGTGGGCGTGTCAACATGGGTCAACAAACTTGAGCTGCGTCTTTGTCTCTAGAATCTGTATGCTGACCTTCTAGCTCTTATAGTTCCTGAGATCTCGACGTTCATACGGGCATGGCTAGAGAGACTCGTCTATTGATCCTGATAAAGAATATATATACTTTATATAGTCGGAAACGATTCCTTCTGCCTATTACATACTTTTCAACTACTCTATTATACCATTTTTCTCTATGAGTAACGGGTATAAATACTAATCAACCACGTGTAAATGCAGGACTAAAGAAAATTTCGACAGAGGTTGCCAGATTTTTATCCGTATAAATTTCGGATACATTTCCGGATATCAGGCAGCATATGTGAAAAAGAGAACGAAATGTCGCCGAGAAGTGACATTCGTAGTTCAAGTGAGAGGCTCCGAGGTAAGAATATATTCGAATTTGTGAGAGGGAGACAGAAATAACAGAAAACACTTACAGTTTAGACAGTTTTCATATTATTTATTTTATAAATTTTTATTTCCTACTTCGTATTATTTTTATGAAATATTTATTTCTCAATGTATTGTCTTCTTTTTGGAAAATTTATGTTTTAAATTACAGTAGTTATAATAATTTCCTTTGTATTTGCTTTAATTATTTAGTATACTTAATAAGTCATTTGACTTAATATGATGTATGTAAATGATCCAATTATATAAAAAATTTTGTATATTCAGTTTTTTGTTATATTCCAATTTGATTTGATTTTTAAACAGCGAGCAATTTCATCATTTGCTACGAAATTGGCCAAAACTCCCCAAAATATGTAAATTCGTTTCTTCGATCAGAACTGATTTCGGCCCGAAAATCGTCTTCTAGCACAACGCGCACACATATACGCGTTCTCGTTTCTTGTTTTACTCACACAAGCAAGCAAATTCTATATTTAGATTTCTTACGCTCTCAGCGTAAGCAAGCGGAAAGAGGGTAATTTTGGCCGTCACCAACAAATTAGCAGCATAGTGCCAAACCAATGTATGTAGTGCCAAACCAATGTATGGCCGTTACGCAACTTGTTATTGTAGTGTCTTTGGTGGTACCGTTGCACTATGGGTCATTTGGCCTGTTTTTTTACAATAATGTGTTTTTCACAAGTATGCATATTTAAAGTATTTTAGTATTAATACATTGGAAATACGTTAAACTGTTATGTTTTAGCCCGTTATAATAACAGCTGTTGAGGTCGGCTGTTGCGAGCATATACCACGTGCCTGCATTGCGGCCACAATTTAGCTTAACTTTCAAAGTGTTAAAATTTAAATAAAAGGAGAAGAAGAGTATAATTTGAAATGGATAATCAATCTTTAGGTTTTTATTATGTGTTGCTATTAATATATTGTTTATTTTGTGCGCCTATTTCTAACGATTTGTACATTTAGCAAATGGTGTCAACATATATTGTAGTTGTTTGAAAAAAATTTAATCTTTGATTAGAGCTACAGCAATTTTTTCAAATTTGTTCAGTAAGTGCTTAAAGTGTGTTCGCTATGTTCTAGTGTGTTCAATTCCTAACTCCTATCAGGTAGTCTCTATGTGCGTTTTTTGAGTTTTTTTGATAAATTTCATTTTTTAGGGAGCAATATCTCTATTGCCAATGCTGCCCTGCAGCATTATCTATCTCTATGCTGCACGGAAGCGCGGCCTGCGGGATCTTGCAGCCATACTTAAAATTCTTTTGTTGAACCCAGCCAAGGCAAAAACCATTAGAAGCTTCGTAGATGTCTTTTACAGAGCAATGAATACTTCGGATCCCATTATATCATCAATAAATTTTAAGCGGCGAAAACAGAAGCGACTATCTCTTCCACCAGAAGTCATTCAAATGTTAGCTTGCGAATTTGAACCTGATAACAATTCTTTATACTCTGCTGATTGTGAAGAGGAAGACGGTTATGAATTTTTATACAATATTGAAATTAAAAATAAACTTCAGAAACATAATATTAAAAAAAAAATATATACAAATTTTGGGGCGGAGTTGGGGGCACGCCCACTTTTCCAAAATATTCCTGGAGGCATGTGTAACACATAAAAAAAATTCATCCAAATATCTCCAATAGTTTAGGAGGTATTAATTTTTGTAAAAAAAACAGGCCAAATGCCCCATAGTGCGTTGTCCATTTGACAATACGCTCACGCAGGTTTTCTTATACCGAACGCTGCAAAATAGATAATCAAATCGTTTAATGGCTTTAGGATGGCTTCATTTCATTTTTCATTTTATTTAGTCAAAATAATATTTCCAGCAGAAACCGAAAAAGAAGTTTTTAAGAGGGGCTCAGAGTATTGGCCTATAATTAACTTCAAGAAATGTCATTTCTTGAAAACTATAACCGAGTATATGGGCCACATAATCGAAAATCAACGAATTACTCCTTCTCAAACGAAAGCTGAGACTTTATTTCCAGGTCCAACCAACTTTTAAAAATTCAAATTCGGTGATTTGGTCGCTTTCCATAATCGTAAGATGCTGATCGCACAAAAACTGTAAACTGTCGCTGTCAAGGTTAAAACGGATCAAGTTTAAATAGCTATTGCATCTATTTCGCTGATCAACTTCGCAATGCTGATCAGTAATTGGTCCAACAGAACAACTTTCACAAAGATATTCGGGAGAATATTCTTGAGTAGACTGATGGCAGTAAGTTCTGTAAAGGATCCTAAAACGTCAGTGGTCCCTTAAATGACCTATTGCGACCAAATATGGTGTACGGCGCCTGAATCACAAACATAATGAGAGTGCAGTGTACAAAATCGAGCGTTGCGCACAATCATCAAAGCGGCCTAGTATACGAAAAATGGTGACATCGCAAATGACCTTGACAGTTAGAGAACAGATCAATCGGCTTATGGGTCACACCAACCACCTAGCGGCTTCACTGACTAACCTGTCGACCAGGCGAAGACTAAAGAGGCGTCATGGAAGTTACCTTTTCTAGCCAAATCTGTTGGCTAATATAATTTTTTTTCTCCAAATTTAAATTCATCATTGCTGTTATGTTTGTTGACTTTTTTTGAAACGTTTTAAAGCTGGTTGCTTAACGTAACATAAAATTATATTATATACTCGTTTTCTCAATAAAATGAGGAAAATTTTCAAAAATCTGGACGTGTCCGTTTTTTTGGTATACCGATACAAACAATAAACGAAGAATCAAAACAATTTTCAAAAGGGTGGGCGTGGTTGTTTTAACTTTACTGGTGGAGGCCAGAGACGGAATGAATTCTGTTCCGTATCCGCAATTTATTTTGCCTTTGATTACAGTGTGTGCCATCTCTAGGTACAATTATTTGTGAGTGAGTTTGGGTCATGGACATAGTTAGTATTAATATGTAGTTAGTATTTTTTATGTATATAAAAATATATTTATATTTATATTTATGATTTTGGTTTTGTCCTTGCCGTTGATTTTGGCCCTTGTTCTGATTCGCTTGATTTTGGCCAGCAGCTGCAGTGGCCAGATCATTGTTCTTATAAATATGTGAAGAATACCTTATATTTGTTTCGGTTTTGGTTTCCAGCGCGATTGTTTTGCCATTGCGGTTTCCAGCGAACCCAACCTTGTTGTCTCCAAAATTCTTATTTTGATTGTGGCCACCAACTGCACCACTACCGCCCGTTACACCACCGAATCGTTGCTTCTTTTCTTTTCTTTTACAACTCGTTGTACGTTGTACCCGTCCTCAAAATCGAAACACTGAATGTAATGGAACAAAGAAGATAAACGTATTATACGTACAGCTACGGTTAAAATAATATCACTACTGCAGCTGGAAAGTTGATTTCCTAAAAAAAATATTACATTTTTATTTTTTTTAAAGTCAGATTGCAAGTACCATATTTTGTCTCTCTGAGCAATAACTATTTACTCTCTCAATGTAACGGGCACTTGCTGAATCGCGAAATGAGGCGGTAACAAAAATAGCAATGACCAGGTTTTTGCTGAATAAAATTAACAGTAGTGATTGCTTTGGTTTTTTTTTCGAGAACTCATTTTGAAAAAATGAGATGCATGAAAGGTTTTAATTAAATTTGTTCCAAACGAAAAAAAATAAATTTTATTAAAAACATGATCTCTGAAGGTAAATCCTACGCTGAAATTGGTCGCATTGTCGGTTGTTCAAGCAAAATGACCCGCAACGCACAGCTGTTAATCGAAAATAACGAAACACGGCAAAGAAATCCCTCAATGTCCAACGTGGAGATCAAGCGCTTGGTTCGGCTTCTGTTGTCTCCTTTATCGTTTTCGTCCGTTTGGGGTCTCTCTTGGTTTCTGATTTAAGGGGAAAATTCGGTTGATTTGTCTTTTTCCCTTCATCTAGCAGTCTCCACATTTTCCTCACTCTGTCCGGTTTCTTTGTTTGTTTATTAATTCTCTTCTCTCAAGATTTTTACCTATTTTAGTCGATTTTCAGCTGCTTTTAGTTTAGCTTTGTCCTCGTCCATTCTAGTAGCTTTAAACACTCTACTTGGTATCCGTTTTCCTTCCAACAATCTGCTTGTGTTTTCGTCTACTGTGAGGGTGTGACTATTTCTGTTAGCTTGTCCATGCATTCTTCTGAAGTTGTCAGGTATTCTTGGGGGTTGATTCAGCAGCCGAGTCCTTGATGTTTTTGATAAAGATGTTTATGGCGTCATTTATGTCTTCTGCTAACCTTATCTCCGTATTAAGAAGTATCTTTATTTCAAGAACAGTCTTAAAGAGCTCAATGTTCGTAGTTTTCTTGAGGATGTTATTGTTTTGTTTTTGCAGAAAGAGGATGGTTGTTGATCTCCAGCAAGATGGGAAGGTGGTCTGAAGATAAGTCCGCACTTGAGAAAATTCTCTTTTCGAGCCTGCTAAGCCCTTTGCATCTATTATCTTTAAATCTATTGCTGACGGGGTTTTCTTGTGTCGTACGGGAAAGAACTTAGTCTTACTTAGTTACCGAACTCGCAGTACAGAGTATCCACGATTCGGTACCACCCGCCAAGCCGCCAATGTCAAATTGCTCTCAGTAAGAGTTTCTATAGCTGTTATTACTCCTTCATAGTTAGTCGAAAGTGTATTAAGTAGGTGTGCAATTTTGTCCATTTCGTCCAACTTGGCTCCAGCCGCAACTAACTCAGTCATCAAATCATCAGATAAATGAAAATGGTTTGCTAGCAGAGTATCACCTTTTAGTTTTATATAGAATAATTGCTTGCTTGACAGTTGAGATGCCAAGCTTTTACGCTCATAAATAGTATCTGTTGGGTTGTAGGGGGTGCTGTCCTGGAATTCAAATATGCTGAAAAGAAACACTCGAAGAAAAGCGAACACCAGACTTTTCGTAAATGCGCGGGCGCGACCGGGCGTATGTTTATTCGCTGTGGTTAGTTTTTACACTGATGCTTATTCTAATTAGTTAGGCTATCCCAAGCGCAGCGGAGACTCCTTGGAGACTCTGAGGTGAAGAGCGGGAGGGCGTAAGAGGGAGCGGAGAGCGGGTGACAGTCCAAACCCCGTAACTTGAACATTCCGCCCCCCTTGCAATCACTGGGGTTGCAAAACAGCCATCCTACGGCAGGCTGCAGGCACCGGACACGATCCACCCAAAAACAGTTTTCTGAGCGACCGGCATTCCCTCGGATTGGATAACCTTTGGATAAACATCTGCTCTTGGACACCACGGTGTCGCTCAATGCCCGGACAGGTGTGCGGATCCGCACACTGGGCCCGATCTTGATCACGACCTCCAGCTTAGTGTTCGCGTCGATCCTGGAGCGAATCGTCGTCGTGCAGACCATCTCGTCGCCAACATTGGTCATCGGAAGCGTAAAGGCTGACGCCAACGAAGCGTCGATGCAGCTCATGGGGGTGCACGGATCGATAAGTGCTGTGGTCTCGAAGGTCTTCGTCCCGGTCAACAACTTGACCACCGCTGTCGGAAGGATGTTCACGCTGTGGCGTTGCAGCAGCGACGAGAGCGATGGGCCTGGCGTGGCCGATTCCGGGCGTCGTGGCGGTGAACTCCTACGCTGAGTTTGCGGATTTTGCCGGCGGGAACGTTGGGACGAGGCCGAAGCTGCTTGCCGGGTTGGCACCGGTTGGAGACGCGAGCACGCTCGCGACCGCGACAACGAGCTAACCTGCTCGTGCATGTGGAGCAGCGTGTGGTGGGATCGGTCGCACTTCTTGCAACGATCACTGCTTCGGCAGTCTCCCGTGGAATGCTCGTGAGCAAGGCAATTGGCGCAGTATTTGTTAATGAGGACTGCTCGCAAACGCTTTTCAGCGCTGAGCTTTAGGAACCTCGCGCACTTCCGAAGAGGATGGATACCGCGGCAGACTCGGCATCGGTAGGATTGAATACCTTGGGTCTGCGTCTGCTCTCCAAGGCACGAGCTAACAACTAAGGACGAGAGGAGCGCCTTTTATTGTGGAGATTCGGAAGACTCCGTCGGCAAAAGCACCACTTTTGCCACTGGACGTTTAACAACTCCACGTGCAGTACGGATATTTACTACACGGACGTTGCCGTCGGCTCCTGGGAAGACAGACTCAATTCTGCCGAGCCGCCACTCATTAGAGGGTAAGTTGTCGTCCTTGATGACGATCATGTCATCGATGCGGAGATTTTAGGACGGGGCCTGCCATTTCGAGCGCTTGTGGAGTTCTTTGAGGTACTCTTCTTTCCATCGCACACGGAACTGCTGATGGAGAGCTTTCAAATGCTGCCACCGATTAAGAATGGATTTCGTTTCTCCCTTTACTTCGGGTTCCACCGTGGACATAAGGGGTCCCCCGACAAGGAAATGACCTGGCGTCAGAGCCAGCAAATCTGTCGGATCCTCAGACATAGGAGAGAGCGGCCTGGAGTTAAGGCACGCTTCTATTTTTGCCAAGAGCGTGGAGAGCTCTTCGAACGTGAAATAGCGTCTTAAAACTTTTTACGCCTGCTTCCCAAAGGCCTCCCATATGGGGTGCCCCCGGAGGAATAAATTGCCATTGCATCTCTTGATGAATATAGGCATTCGTCACCGACTCTTTTACGGCTTGAAGGAAATCGCGGGAAAGCAGGGTGGTAGCGCCAACAAAGGTTTTGCCATTGTCTGACTGGACTTGACGTGGACACCCTCTTCTGGATACAAAACGAGAGAAAGCGGCAAGAAACTTTTCGGTCGTCAGATGTAGGCTCTAAATGGATGGCCTTGGTGGAGAAACAAACAAAAACTAACACATACCCCTTTGTAATAAAACATGCTCTTCCCGTATAGTTCTTTATATCGAACGGACCGGCGTAATCCATGCCAGTATACGTGAATGGTCGGGAGAACGATGCTCTTTCTTTGGGCAGGACACCCATCAGTTGGCTTTGCAACCGCTTTTTGTGGATCACACATACTTTGCACGAATTTACAACTGCTTTCATCAGGTTTTTAATTCTCGGAATCCAGTATTTCGACCGGATGAGTTGCACTATTAACTGGTTACCACCATGGAGAGTTATGCGATGAGTGAAATTCGCAAGAAGGCGAGAAAGCAGGCAGTTATACGGAAGAATCACTGGATGCCGTTCATTGTATTGAAGGCTTTCGGAAGCCGCCACACGGCCGCACGCCCTGATCAGTCCTTGCGGATCTAGAAACGGGTTCATGCTTAGGATGGCACTTGAACTTGGCACTGGACGCTTTTCACTTAGGCAGTGATATTCCACAGGGAATTCTCTGCGCTGAGTGTTCGAAATTAGGAACCGCTCTGCGGCGGCGATTTCAGTGGCCAGCAAATGCACATCAGATGGAGATGTCTGCTTCCTGCACCGCTGAATGAAGCGATGAACATAAGCAAGGACCCGTAGAGCTTTCTCTAGCTTGGAGAAACGTGCCAACAACTCTTCAGAAGGAGCTTTTGCGAGATGGACCTTTAGAGCACGCTTCTCCAGGTCGGTCACCGGAGCGTTGTCGACCTGAGTTGGCCATTGGTTGCGTGGATTTTGCAACCAAGTCGGTCCGTGCCACCATAACTGGCTATCGGCTAGCTCTTGGAGGGAAACTCCTCTACTTGCCAGGTCTGCTGGATTATGCTCAGATTGAACATGAGACCAATTCTCTGGTTTTGTGGCCTGGGCGATCTTCGTCACCCTATTGGCTACAAATGTGGTCCACTGGCACGCTGGCTTGCTTAACCATGCAAGCACTATCGTGGAGTCCGTCCAACAGTAAAGTTCGGAGTTAATCGTAGGCATCTGCGGAATGATGGCTGCAGCCATTTCGGAAAGCAATAACGCTCCGCACAGCTCGAGTCTTGGGAGCGAAACCGTTTTGACTGGTGCTACCCGGGTTTTCGCGGTTAGGAGTTGCACCATAATGGTGCTCCCCACTTCTACGCGGACATATATTGCCGCCCCATAAGCCTTTTGCGATGCATCGCAAAAGCCATGATGCTCGACCTTGAAATCTGGATGAAACGATAGCCAGCGTGGAATGCGTATCTGCTCTAAAGCCGAATAACTTTGGAGAAAATTAAGCCATCGCTGAAAAAGGTCATTTGGAATGTTTTCGTCCCACCCAAGCTCCTGCAGCCAAATCTCCTGCATGAAAATTTTAGCTCGAACGATAAACGGCGCTAACCAGCCTGCAGGGTCGAACAATTTGGCAATTTCGGACAGGACTTGGCGTTTGATTGACTCCAATTGCGCAATTGACTCCAAAGGTTACTGTTTTCAATTCGAAATCTCTGATTTCCCTCTATTGTTACGGAAAAGTATTCGCTGGAATGGAGTGTGTTTCGGATCTATCCAGATCTGCCGATACATTTTTTCAATATCGGCACTGAACACGTATCGGAAATAGCGCCACTTTAGAATTTGATTTGTCAAGTCGGACTGTAAGACAGGGCCAGCATGAAGGATATCATTTAAACTTGTACCATTCGATGAAGGGCTGGAGGCATTGAATACTACACGGAGTTTAGTAGTTACGCTG
Organism: Drosophila melanogaster; assembly: GCF_000001215.4. NCBI lineage: Eukaryota > Metazoa > Arthropoda > Insecta > Diptera > Drosophilidae > Drosophila > Drosophila melanogaster. The sequence goes on along the minus strand of NC_024512.1, from coordinate 686,643 downwards.
TCCGGTTTTAAGACGGCGTGATGTGGCATATAATAGGCGTTGCAATCATGGGTAGGAAGAACTTGTCGCATGTGCTTTAAGTCGAGATATTCCTGGATCACCGAATCGTATCTAGCTTTTAAGGCCTCATCTCTTTTTAGACGCTGCTCATTTCTTAAGAACTGAGCCAACGCGAAAGACCTAGAATGCCCTAGCCCGGAACCGATATTTTCTGGGTCGCGAAAAGGCAGAGTAACGACATATTTGCCGCACTGGTTTCTCGTGGTCGTTTGAAGGAAATTCTTCTCGCACATGGAATCGGATTCTTTTACCAACTTTGTTGGTATATTCTCCACCTCCCAAAATTTTGTGAGTAGTTTGTCCAGTGAATTATCGTACGCGTGGGAGATCTGTGTCGAAAAAGAGGAAATTCTACTTTGGGCTGAGGCTGACACTGGACCAGTTAATACCCAGCCGAAAATGGTCTCTTGCCCCAAGAGAGAGCCACAGATGTTGGTTTTTGCTCCACTCAGAAGCACCGAAGGCAGAATATCGGCTCCGATAAGGACATCTATTTGTGCGCTCTCATAGAATTTTGGATCCGCCAGTGGAAAATCGGGAAGATCCCGAAGGAAATTTTGCGGAATTGGGTAGGAAGGCAGATTTCCGGCTAGTTGAGGGAGGACATAGGCGGTCGTCTCCAACTGTAACGCGGGCCTAGTCGGAGATCGGATGGTGAAACTGCAGAGCTTCTTGGACTGATCAGCTACTGTTTGGTTTAAGCCCGAGACTTGGGCTTGAACCACCTGGAATGCCAATCTAATTAGATTGAACAGTCGCTCGGTTATGAATGTCGCCTCTGATCCGGAGTCGATCAGGGCGCGTGCCTTAAAGTTAGTGCCAAGATGGGAAATGTTGATTATGGCAGTGCCAAGAAGGATAGCTCTTGAGCCCGTGGCGAAATAATTTTGAACACCGGCTTGCTCATTTGGAACGAAATTGGCCTGATTAGCGGAAATTGGCCTTGCAGGATTTGAAGGGCTTGAATTGCTGGAAAAGAGGTTGTTTCGGTGCAACAACGTGTGATGCCGGCCACGGCAAGTAAAACAATTGTGCGTGCTTTTGCACTCACGAAGCTGATGTCCCTTTGCAAAGCAGTTTAAGCATAACTGCTTCCGTTTAATGTAGGCTGACCGGTCGTCAACCGACATTTGGAGAAAACGCGGACATACACGGACAGGATGGTTTTCCTTGTTGCACAAGTCGCAACTTTTCGATTTTGGAGCCACAGACGAAAGTGGAAGGAATTTAGTTTTCTAGAGGGCCCACTTGAGTTCATCGCTTTGGAGTGCGACTGACTTGGTACGGACGGTCTCACATCATCGATGGCCTCTAGGGTTCGATGACGTTCTGTGAGGAAGGTGTTCAGCTCTCCCCATGTCGGGATGTCGGCTTTCTTATGTAGCGACTGCTCCCATAAGGAGAGAGTTATCTTCGGGAGCTTGGATGAACACAGATATACCAGGAGGCAGTCCCAGTTCTCAGGGTTGATGCCTGACAGTTCACATTTAACAAATCGTTTTCCTCTAACAGTGCCCTTACTCGGAACTTCCAAATTGAATATTTTTCACCGTTAACGGCTTTATGTTCCTCTTTCCTTTATCCATGTCTTCTTTTTTTTCTGTTGACTTATGACCACGCTTCGTTGCGATGATAAAACTAACTGTTCTTATTATTTTCTTCTTTGTTTCTCCGTTTGCCTTGCGCTTCTTAGAATCACTTTTCGTTGCTTTACTGCTTTTACACTTATGTATATAAGTTAACTGAGTTAACCGAGCTGATCGTCCGTACTTCAGCACCGTTCAAATTGCTGACCAAGCTCTTACATAGCTCATACATAGCCGGCAAAATCTCTGCACATTTGCAGAGGCCGATATGAAACTCTTTATATGTTAGCTTTTAAGTCAGTTGGTTTTTGATATTCAGTGAATAAAGAGCACTGCAGGCTCATGAAAATATAACTCCGGCAAACTCCGTCCATTTACTTAATTCACGCTATCTGAGTCTCTAAGCCAGAAGCTATTGTAAATCATCAATCGGGAGTCGTCACCCCCGATCCCAGAAGAACCTGACATCGGCCAACCGGCTAGGTACTAATGACTGCTGCGAGGGACCCCCCAGTTCCACAGAATTATTATAATTTGCATGTCCGGCTGACGTTGCAGGTAATTTGTTCGTGATAGTAGTATCCCGAGCCGCTATCATTTGGTGGTAATCTTTTCTACTATTAGTGACACTTGTTTGCAATTGTTTAATGATTTCGCTTAAATTGTAGGGACACTTCCTCGGTCGTCAGGAAGAAGAATTAAGAAGGGTCCCGCGCAGCCGTCATTACAATTTTTTGAGCTGCTCTCATTATTTGGTGTTGAAATCTGCCCCGTTGTGGCAGAGGAGTCGTCAATGGAAATAGCTGGTCGTTCACCGAGGCGTGCCAGCAGCGCCGTCGGGATTGGCAGTTTGGAGCTGCCGGATTAGGATTTGTTACCGAGGACCGCCGCAACGATTGGGGCCATGGAAATAAATGTTAAATTATAATTAGGTTAGTATTAAATTTCTTATTTGTCTTTATGCTTGCATTAATTTTTGGTCAATTGGCACCGTGCGAAAAATTTTTGTTTTGCATTGCCTTAACGTTATTATTATTTGAAAATAGATTAGAAATAGACAAATGAAATAAATTTAAAAAATGACTTTATATAAGAATATTTGTCATTAGAGTATTCATCTTGCGGCGTGTGAAAAATTAATTAGGCAATGATTGTTGAGTGCTTGTGTCCGCACTTCGTACCTCAAGATATGACCAAAGCAAAGACACTACAATAATTCTAGTGTCTTTGATATGACTTTTGCAATAAACAGTTATTATATTTTTATGAAACTTATGAAATTACAGTAGTTATCATAATTTTCGTTGTCTTCCTTTAATTATTTAGTATATTTATTAAGGCATTTGACTTAATATGATGTAAAGATAACATTAAAAGTGTTTCAAAAAAATATTTCGCTTTTAAAAAATTCTCAGATGAGAGACAAATTATAATTAAACATAAATATAGTAGCATATGTGCCATAGTATAACACTTGACTACATATACTCATACATTACCACATAGCAACAGCCATACACAAAATCATAGAATGCCTTAGGATATAAGTCATAAATTCAAGTATAACATAAGAACCCCAATTCTCGTGAAAATAACAAATCCAGCCTGCCCTAATGTAAACATTAACATCCGCTGCCAAATCAGTTATTCCCACCAAAGGGTCAAAACCGCTTACGCAGCTCAAATCCTTGGCTTGTCCAGTATCATTGCGCGATCCATTCAAGAGAGCGCTCTATTTATAGAAATACATAAGAGAGCATTTTTAGCTCAATACATAAAGAAGTAAATAAGTCTCAGCCAAAGGTTTGCTAAGCGTTCGCTTCGCAACTTAAGATTAGATTTAATTCTTTCGCTCTACGATTAAGACGTGAATTGTCTCCGCTTTCACACTTGTAATTTTATTTGAATAAAGATTATATTTTTTATCTAATAAATTAACTTCATTTAATTTAACTTCAACTTTGTGGCTAATCAGTGCTACATGAAGTAACTAATCCGCCAGTCAGGCAGACAGTGCTTTATAATTAAAATCTTTTCAACTTGGTAGCCCACCATAGAGGTGTGACCGCTACTAGCCCCCAGGTTTTGTGTATTAAATAAAGACAGTGGGTAGCCCGCTTTGCAAAAACTGTGACCGCTACGAGAAGTGAACAGAAACAAACCAACTACCACAATAAAAAAAAAAAACAACAACAACAATGGAACAACCACATCATCAAGTGCAACTAATCTCCAAAAATCATCTGAACCAGGCTCTTGGTCAGATTCGACAAATACCAACATTTACTGGTACAACACTAGAACTGAGCTCGCTCAGAGGAAGTAGCGAGTTCATACTAAGACTCTACCCAACAACTTACATCCGTCAGTCACACGTACTCTTTAGTGCGATTGAAGCGCAAATCGAAGCTGACGCCCAAAGAGCATCCCAGCTCAGCGCAGCTAATACACGGCCGGAATTGAAGGAAGCCCTAATCGCGGAGTTCAAGACTTAAACATCGTTCGATGAACTCTTAAGACGACTATATAACACACAATTCAATGGATCAGTTCGTAACTTCATACAAGAACCAAAAGCAAAAATGACAAATAAGCTGGGCCTAGAAAATAACGAACTAAATAATCATATTTATAAAAACGCAGTAAAAGATGTAATTACTAAAAAACTCCCAGACAGACTCTACATGCAATTAGCTAGGTTTAACATAACAACAGATAGTAAACTAAAGCAAATTGTCCAGCAAGAGGGTCGTTATGATGATATATGGGCCGATCGCCCAAAATTCCAAAACACTCAAAATACCTTAAATAAAAATTACTTTAGTCCAAAATACAACAACGCTTCAAAGAATCAAAATAGAAGTCAAAACTATAACCAAGCATCAACTAGCCAAATTAAAAACCAATATTACAACAGAAATAATAACAACTATCACCAATCTTATAACCACCTATATCAAGAATTTAGACAAAAACTCGGCCAGGCACAGGCACAAAATCCTGTAAACTATCAACAAAGACCAGTTTCTTCAACCGCTCCGAATCAGGCAATAAAAAGTCAGCGGCCATTAAAAAATGGATACGTCTGAAAATTTTCATCTACATCCCTCGGACGAAGAAGAAGACACAATTCCTTCATAAATATTGTTTTAAACAATATACAGCTCCGATGTTTCATAGACACTGGCTCTTCAATAAACATCGAAAGAGCAAACATTTTAAAATTCTCCAGTTAAAAGTACTAATTTACAAGTTCACACCATCAACGGTGCAATAATTTTAAAAGAAGTTATAATTTTCAAACCCAGTAAGCTTTGCCCCACTAAACAAGCTTTTTATATTCATAATTTTTCAGAAAAATACTATATGATATTAGGTACAGAATTCTTACAAGACGCAAAAGCCCAAATAAATTTTGGTGAAGCAAGCGTAAAGTTAAACAATAACAACTTCCTAATGAAGTACACACCAGAACGAGAAGGTAGCCTAGAAGACAATATTGACTGCCTGAGTTGTCTAGAACCGTCAGTATTCACGAATGATGACGCCACAAATTACGCAACTAGGAAACGAACTAAACGAATCAAATGAATTCAGGCTTGATCATCTAAATAAGGAAGAGTCAAATGCCCTTACTAAAATTCTTCACGAGTTTAGGGACATACAATACAGAGAAGGCGAAAATTTGACCTTCTCAAGTACTGTAAAGCATGTCATCAAAACTAAACATGAAACCCCAATCTATAGAAAACCTTATAAATACTTACAAGCTTACAACAATGAAGTCGAATTACTTATCAAAGAAATGATTGAACAAGGCATCATTCGGAAATCGAACTCACCTTAATGTTCACCCATCTGGATAGTACCGAAAAAAAGCGATGCTTCCGGTAAAACAAAGTTTAGGCAAAGACACTAGAATAACAAGATGCGTAACGGCCATACATTGTTTTGGCACTATGCAGCTACTTTTTTAGTGACTGCCAAAATTGCTCTCTTTCCGCTCGCTCCCGCTGAGAGCGTAAGAAATCTAAAAATAGAATTTGCTTGCTTGTGTGAGTAAAAACAAGAGACGAGAACGCGTATATGTGTGCGTGTTGTGCATTTGAAACACTTTTAATGTTAATGTTACATCATATTAAGTCAAATGACTTAATAAATATACTAAATAATTAAATATGATAACTGTTTAATGCAAAAGTCATATCGAAGACAATAGAATTATTCTAGCCTTTGCTTTGGTCATATCTTGAGGCACGAAGTACGGACACAAGCACTCAACAATCATTGCCTTATGATGAATACTCTAATGACAAATATTCTTATATAAAGTCATATTTGAAATTTATTTTTGTGATAATATGTACATAGATTTGGCTATTTCTAATCAATTTTCAAATAATAATAACGTTAAGGCAGTGCAAAACAAGAATTTTTCGCATGGTGCCAATTGATCAAAAATAATATAGATTTAAACTTCTAAGGTGAAGGGCATATTTTGTCAAATTTACAATGCATTTAATTTCGTTTAGTTTGCGATAGTCGATTACTATCCTAAACCAAAGACACTAGAATAACAAGATGCGTAACGCCATACGATTTTTTGGCACACGATTTTTCATACTTCCCTCCGTTCACAGAAAATGACGTTTTCTCACGGTCGCGTTCGGCGAGCGTGATTTGGTGATAGCCAGACTTCAGATCGAGTGTCGTGAAGTACTTGGCCTTGCCAAGATTCCCTAATATCATTGGGATATTTGGCATGGGGTATCAATCTGGTACTGTTCTTTTATTTAGTTTGCGGAAGTCCAGTACCAAACGCATTTTTTTGTTGCCCGCCTCGTCGGCGCCCTTTTTGTCTACGACCCATATTGGGTTATGGTAGGGGGACTTCGACTTTTGAATTATGCCGTTCTTAAGCAGTTCCTGAATTTCGCCGTTGACGAAATCGGCTGCTCCCATGGGATATGGGTACAATTTGGCATAAATGGGCTCCTCGTTAATCGTCCGGATGGTAGCTACCACCGACGTATTGTAAGGAAGGGCCTCATTAGGGTCAGCAAAAGCTTTTTTTCTATTTTTGAGCATTTTTAAAAAAGCGCCCTTAATTAAGGGCGGTGCGTCCGAGCAATCTAGGCAAAGCTAGACAAAGCGACGCGCCGGCCTGTTTTAACAGGTCTAGACCGACGATCGCGTCGAAGGAGGTCAAATCTGGTAGTAAAAATAAGGTAGCTTTAAGGCTAAAAATAGACACAAAACATTATTTTGTGATTGTAGTCACACCATGAATCGAATGGATTGCAAATGGGGACTCCACCGGGCGGACTCCTTTCAACCCCTTAAATGGTGGGATGAAATTTTTTGACGCGCCCGTGTCAACCAGCAGTTTCACTGGCTGCACTGGCTCTTTACTTCGTGCAAACGAGGTTGCGAAGGTGTAGCGCTCGTGGTTGGACTCTACTTCTTGCGCCAGGGCGAGTGCTGACAGCATGTCTTTTGGCTTTGCTGCAAATAGCACATCTGTGAGGTTGCGCCTGAGTTCCGAGACGAAGACTCTCAAAGCGTCATCCCGGACTTTTTCACATAGAACCGCTGCTGCCGACGCTTCGTAGGACATGGTTGCCTTGTTGGTGAGCAAGGTGAGTTTTTTCTCAACCTCGTCATAATACTGGAGAAGCGTCAAGCTTCCCTGTCTGAGGGTGCCTAGCTCTTGCTCGATAACGACGAGATATCGAGACGACTTATGATCGCATCGAAATTCAGTATGGTCCCAAAGGAGGACGGAACTGCATCAGCAGGGCCTTTAACTTTGCTCCTGATGATAACTACGGACTGATAATGTCGCGAACTATTTTCATATTTCCTGAACATATGGTAAGCGGCATTTGCCGCTAAAATCTGGAAGACATTTAACAGCATCCAATGTTTCATCACAACAGACTGATCCGGTGACATCTACTGGTTTGTAAACATTAATTGGGAAAGCTTCTGTTCGCACGGGGGTAATCTGTATAGCCGCGACTTGGCCGGCAAGATCCTGAATTGTTTTACGCAAGTCAGCCTCTCTGCGTTGGCTTTCTAAGGCTTGTTCTTGTTACGCCCTCATGAGAGCTACAATCTGTTCTCTTTCGAGAGACATTTTATTTGAACTAAATGAGTTAGCTGGAATGCTTTTATGTACAGAGTTTTCTGTCGAGTCGTCGCTTTTGGACTCTGAGTCGCTTGCGCCGTCGCTAGTGGACTCCGAGTCGCTGGAGTATTTCTCAGAATTCCTATACTGTCGAAATGACTCGCTCATGGGGCCAAACAGTACGGCGAGTAGCCACTTTGGCACAAAATTGCCACCGCAAAGCATGCGCCGGAATCGGGTAGCAAAGTGGAATGCGGAAACAACAATACGCTCGAGAAGGATGTGTTGTCAACGCATCGAATCCAAGTTTCAATGACACGACAGTGTCCCGACGATGCACAAAAGTGGAACGAAATGCGCACAATAGAACATAAACTGCAATTTAATCAATCTTTGCGACAGTGTGCAAGAAGCACATTAGGGTGGACAAATATAACCCGCACGGTCAATAAAAATTCAAAATTCAATATTTAAATTTCACAATTATAACATGAATTAAACTTAATAAGATAATATAACAATAATAATAAACAATAATAAGTTTACTAATTTAACATCTATCATTATATTATAATATAAATTTAATTTAATAAGATAATGTTATAATAATATAATAAGTTTAATAATTTAGTTTAATTGTTTTGGAACTGCAGGTCAACGTGATCGCACAAAACTCTTTCTTTAAATATTTAACGCTCTTTGTAAAAGCAGTTTCGAGTGTTTAGATAAGGAGCTCACTTACATAATTTGTGTGTGGTAATGCGGGTTGGTAATCCGCTAGTTGGGTGCCAATTATAATGATTCTGTGGCGCTGGGGGGTCCCTCGCAGCAGTCACTAGTACCTAGCCGGTTGGCCGATGTCAGGTTCTTCTGGGATCGGGGGTGACGACTCCCGATTGATGATTTACGATGGCTTTTGGCCTAGCCGGTTGGCCGATGTCAGGTTCTTCTGGGGTCGGGTGTGACGACTCCCGATTGATGATTTACGATGGCTTCTGGCCTAGAGACTCAGATAGCGCGTATTAAGTAAATGGACGGAGTTTGCCGGAGTTTTATTTTCATGAGCCTGCAGTGCTCTTTATTCACTGAATATCAAAAACCAACTGACTTAAAAGCTAACATATAAAGAGTTTCATATCGGCCTCTGCAAATGTGCAGAGATTTTGCCGGCTATGTATGAGCTTCCGGCCAAGAGCTTGGTCAGCAATTTGACCGGTGCTGAAGTGCAGACGATCAGTTTGGTTAACTCAGTTAACTTACGTGGTGTAAGTGGGGCGCATCCAGCGGCCGCAACAAACCACAGCCAAAAATAACTAACACCTACCTGCGATGGCTCCTGAGGCTTCCAGTTCAATGATTTTCCAAAATAATTTCAATTCTAAAATGTAAACAAGCCACGCAATATGATAATGTTACCAGGCCATTTTACTGCCAAAAACCCTTTACGAAAAAAATACTAACTACATAATATTAATACCAACTAGGACCAATACTATTATTTATAACTATATAATATTTATAAAATAGTATAAAAGCTGGACTTGGCGCTTTGATGCGTTTTAGTTCTTTGTAAAGGGCATCGAGTATTCTATACGAGTGAACTGGCAACATGTCAAGCTATTAAGCAACTAGGGGTTTCCTATGGAAATTATAGGAAGTCACAGTAAAATCTTGTAGCCAGAACAATAAGCCGATAGATAGCAGCTGGATCAGTTAGTTCCTCGTTATCAAGGGCAACGAGTTCCTCTGCCGCGTGCTTATCGACTACATTCAGGACACATTCAACAGGACGAGCTTAGAGTTCTTCACCCAGACACTGGACGTGTTTCTGAATCTGGATCAGAGCCAACATACCCCATAAGAATGTTATTTACTTTCATTTACTTTTATTTACCCTAGACTCTCGATTGCCTATAGCTTGCAGCACTTTAGCACTTGTGTCTTTGTTAATTCCTTTTAACTTTATTTCATGATCGAGTAGCCGTGTCTTAACAAAGTCTAATGTCAAATTGCTCTCAGTAAGAGTTTCTATAGCTGTTATTACTTAGTTCTTTGAAAAGGGCATCGAGTATTATATACGAGTGAACTAGCAACATGTCAAGCTATTAAGCAACTAGGGGTTTCCTATGGAAATTATAGGAAGTCACAGTAAAATCTTGTAGCCAGAACAATAAGCCGATAGATATCAGCTGGATCAGTTAGTTCCTCGGGATCAAGGGCAACGAGTTCCTCTGCCGCGTGCTTATCGACTACATTCAGGACACATTCAACAGGACGAGCCTAGAGTTCTTCACCCAGACACTGGACGTGTTTCTGAATCTGGATCAGAGTCAACATACCCCATAAGAATGTTATTTACTTTCAAATTCCTTTTAAATGATAATTTTAAAATGACAGTTCCCTTTAGATATCATAAAATTCTTTTAAGACATTGCCATAATTCTCTATTATTGTAGTTAGAATATCGACTTAAGATACTTATCGATGTACTTAAATCCGGTCGTGTACATAACATAACGTACATTAAACACCCAATCAAATTCCTACATGGTGCTTCATATGACTCTTCTACTTTCAAAGCCTCATAATTTATTTTTCTTGGAAGAGGAGTCCCAACTGGATTACAATCTTCCATATTGAATTTTTTAAAAATATTTTTAATATATGCAGATTGACTGAGACAAATTTGATCATTTTTTCTTTCAATTTTGATGCCAAAAAAATATCGTATTTCATTTAGATCGGTCATTTGAAACTTATTCAAAAGATATGTTTAATTTAGACGTTCTTTCGGAATCACTAGTAGAAATTAATATATCGTCATATATATATACATATATATTTTTATGTATATCTCCTTCATCTAGAATATATATACATCTGTCTACTTCTAGACTCCGAAATCCAAAATTTTGTAGTGCACTTTCAAACATCTCAAACCAGCACCTTGCAGCTTGTTTTAGACCATAAATGGCTTTATTAAGTTTACATACTTTATTTTCATTATGATGGATTAAACCTTTTGGAATCTTCATATAAATTTCATCTTTTAGTGCTCCATTTAAAAAAGTTGTTTTGACATCCATCTGATGGGTCAATAAATTGATTCGAAAAAGCTAAAAGATATCTAAATCTAGAAATTCGTGCAACTGGTGCAAAAGTCTCATCATAATCCATCATATATTCTTGGGTGAATCCCCTGGCTACCAATCTTGCCTTATATTTAAGTAAATTACCATTTTCGTCTTGTTTTATACTAAAAACCCACTTGCAATCTACTATGTTTTTATCCTTAGGCATTTGCACTAAGCACCATGTATTATTTACAAAATGAGAATTTAGTTCGTCCTTAATGGCATCCTCCCACAAGGTTCTGTCTTCACGAGATTTAATCTTTTCATATGTATTGGGTATATCATTTAAACACATTTGGGTATTCATCAGACACTTTTCTAAAAATCTATAAGATAACTTTGGTTTATCTTTAATTCTCTCACTGCGTCTAATTTGTTCTTGATTTTTATTTTCTTTTATTTTATCACCAGTTTCACAGTCGCGATCGAACACTCGACGAGTGCAGAAGTGCCTGCGGATCGACAGCAAATTGTTCACAGTTTTAAGTCCCGTTACTTGTGCCCAGCCACTTCGCGTCGCGTGATCTTGTCGCGCGTTTTGATTGGCCCAGCCAACGTACCTAACGGTAGTTCGCACTAACACCATCGCACACCCGAGTGTGCGTGTTACCAGCGCAAAAAACCCAGTGCTCGAAGCAGCGGTATATTTGCAAAGCAGCAGCCACGTGCTGCCTGGCTCACCGGCTTACGGTGCCCAGCTTCCCCCCCCTCCTCACTCCTTATCAACTTTGGAGAAGATGGACTGGCAGGCCCCCCAGCGCACCCACAAGCTTGGAACAACACCACGCAAAAAGGCTCTGAGAACACGCAAGAGCAGCCCCAGCAGCGAGGGAAGCACCTCGCATACAGAGCCGGACGAGATAAAGCGAAAACCGGCAAAGAAAGCACAGGGAGAGGAGCTGGAAGAGAAGCCAAGCACTAGCGCAGCTCTGCGCAAGAAGCTCGCCAACAACGCCTTCGCTTTACTCTCGAGCGAAGAAGACGAGGACGACCAAGAGAGCTCTGATGACGAACCCGGACCTAAAGACGATTCCAAGCCCAAGACCCCCGAGAAACCAAAGCCCACCCCGAAGACCATCAAGCCACCTCCGATTTTTATCCCCGACGTGACCAACATCTCGGCACTCGTCAAGATGATCACGACTCTTGTAGGCCCGAAGAACAATTTTACCTACAAGACCGTGAATGGCAACAACGTACGTGTCATGATGCCGGACAAAGAGTCCTATACAGCTCTGCGTCTCCAACTTGTGGCCCAAAACAAGAGGCATCGGACTTTCCAGCCGAAAGATGAACGTGCATACAAGGTTGTCATCAAAGGACTCCACCACTCCACCGATCGTGAGGAAATCATTGAAGACCTTCGCAGTCAAGGGCACGCTGTTAGAGATCTGCACAATCCCATTGGCAGAAGAACTAAAGAACCGCTGGGAATATTCTTCGCCAACCTTGAGCCTTCCAGCAACAACAAAGACGTCTACCAAGTCAAGCGGATCTGCAGGTCGGTAGTAACCATTGAACCGCCGCAGAAGTTCAACGACGTGCCTCAATGCTTCAGGTGCCAAGGATTCGGTCATACACAGCGTTACTGCTTCCTGGAATACCGATGTGTAAAGTGTGGAGGCCCTCACGAATCGAGGGCATGTGAGAAGAGGGAGGACGACAAAGCGTGCTGCTTCCACTGCCAGGCGGACCATCCTGCGTCTTTCAAGGGATGCCCTGCATACAAAAGGGCCAAAGCACTCGCTGCTCCGAAAACAAGGCCCGTCGCTAATGCTAACAAGGCGCCGCCCGTGGCATCACCAAACGTCACCTCTGGCAGGAGCTACCGCGACGCCCTCAACGGAGTGCACGCAGCACCGCAGAATCCCACAACCCCAGTCCAAACCCAAACAGAAACCCCACACTCCGGTCAGATAGAAGCGATGTTCGCTCGCATGGAAGGAATGATGGAAAGGATGATGGAGCGCATGTTCACCCAGATGACACAGCTGGTGGCCACCATTCTCAACAGCAAGTCATGCAATTAAAGCTCCACCTAGTCGTCTGGAATGCGAACGGCCTGCAGAACAGCAAGGCCATAGTCGAGCACCATCTGAAGACCCACCAGATCGATATCCTACTCGTAGCCGAAACCCACTTCTCCCCCAGATCCCACTCATAGGGAACTTGGAATCCCACAAGTCGCTGATGAAATCTCCAGGCTCAGCGAGAGATACCTGAAAAGGCTCGAAAACCACCCTAACCACCTCGCCACCAACCTGTTAGACAATAGCCAAACAAGCAGACGTCTCATGAGGAGACACCCTCTCGATCTTCCACAACAATAGACAACAACATATAAAACCCGCCACAAATACATGTACAATAGTATCCCTTAAGCTAATGTTCCCCCGCAAAACCATTTAATTATTGTCCACTAGGACAGATTTTAAATAAACAAACGCACGCTACAAAAAAAAAAAAAAAAAAAAAAACAGTTTCAGCCACTGGATCGGTATTCTCGAGACAAGTGGAATTTTCATTTGGATTTTCATCAGACTTTGAATTTATAGATTCACAATTTTCCTGCAATGGAAAATTTGACTCTTCATTCTCTTCAATTAGAGAATCACTGTATTGGTCAAAAAATCATGTTTTTCCACAGATTCATTTTCATTTGAAGTCACCGATTTCATGTTTATTTCATCCACCACTACATCTCTAGCTGCCATAAATTTTTTCGAGTTCTCATTCCACAACTTATAGCCATTTGGCTCATATCCGACAAGTATAGTTTTGATCGATTTTTCGTCAAATTTTCGCTTTCGAACTTTATTTAGTGCATATACTGTCGAGCCAAATATCTTTAGATATTTCAATACTGGCTTCTTTTTATGCCACATCTCAAATGGTGTTTTTCTTATATTTTTTAAAGCTCTACTTGGGGACTTGCTGTCAAAACAGCTTCTCCCCAAAAACTTTTATTTAGTTTAGTACAGTTTATCATAGAGCGAGCTTTTCCCGTGATTTTTCTGATCATCCGCTCTGCAACACCATTTAGTTGTGGGGTATGAGGAACCGTTAAATGATAGGTGATACCTTTTTTCGACACAAAATTCACACATTTCATTTGAGAGATATTCTCTTCCATTTTCGATATATAGATTAACCATTTTTAAATTGAAATGAGAATGAGTGTATATGGATCAATAAATACTACATAGAAGTTTTTATTATCAATAGTTGAGGGCGTAATCGGACCGCATACATCCAAATGAATTACAAATAATGGGAGTTCAATATATTCTTTATTTTTGTGTTTTTCAAATTTTAGTCTTGATTGCTTTCCGTTAATACACGCCTCACGTAATTTACTACTATTTACTTGTACGTTTTTTATAAGTTCACTATCATCAAACAAGCCATCTCGTTTAATTTCTAAGAATTTTCCAACACTCTCCACCTCTCATGCCACAAGCGATACTCTGCATCATTTGATATTGCAGATGTATGTATATACTTTACTATTTAAAGTAAGTTTTACAGTCGGTACATTATACTCACATACTCCTTCAAATACCAAGTTAACGTTCTTGATTACTTTAATTCCATCCTTATTCCAGCATCTATCATCTTTTTTACGGATAGCAAAATGTGCGGGATTTCCTTACAATACAACACGTTGTGTAATGTAATGTTGCTTCCAGAATTGTTAAGTTTAACTTGAACTTTTGCAGTAGCATAAACGAATTC